>NW_027069632.1:1115092-1150860 GCF_002906115.3 Quercus suber | reverse complement strand
ACCCGTTTAATAAACGGGTCGTGTTCGTGTTTAACATGTGAACCCGTTTGACCTGTTTGACCCGTTTAGGTAATAAAAGTATTAAATTTTGTTATTATTGCTTAATTTTTGTTGTTGTAATTATATGTTTATTATTATATTTATGGTTGTAATTGTATTTTAATTTTAGATATATAGAAATTAATAATAGATTATTTAAATCATGTATGACCTATTAATCAAACAGGTTATTAGTATTAATTTTTACATGACTTATTAATTAAACAGGTTAAACGTGTCGGGTTGGGTCAACCTGTTTAATAAACAGGTCGGGTTAGGGTTGAAGATTCTTGACACGTTTACTAAACAGGTCGGGTTCGGGTCAACCCATATAGCAGAGTACTTATGGCTCGACACGACACGAACCCGACCCGCGAACACGAATTGACATCCCTACATGTAATGCCTTGGTTCTGTCTACCACTTCTATTTTTCTGTAAGTAGGGGTTTGTCCTCGGACCGCTTTACTGGAGACGATTCCTCCTTGGGTCGGATTATGATCTTTACACGTGGCGTTGATCTCGCCTCCAGCTCGAGCCCCCATCTTTTTCATTTATGAAGCATCCTTTGGCCGTTCGTGTTCCGTGCTTGACGCTTCGATGCGCGAGACGCGCCTTCATTAATGTCCTCGTGAATTAACACGAGTCCAACGGTCTATGACCCCCTTGGAATTTGGTAGCTTCATTATTAGCCCTGCTGATAACTCTCTTTTCGAATTTTGCGTGAATTAATTCTCACCAACCCTCATCCTCTATATAAGGCTTTCCGAGGGGATGGTTTCTCCATACTTCATGAACCTCCCAACACAAATAGAAAGAACACACCCTTTCAGCTCCCCAAGCCCCTTTAATAACCCTGCCGGAATTGTGACCGGAGTTGGCAGATATGGGGCGGCTTTGGGCGGGTGTGAGGACATCTGTGCCAAGAACCGTTATGGCAGTAGCCCCCACTGGCCTTCCGGTGCGGCAGAATCTAGGCGTAACCCCGATGGTGCCATACAAGGTGGCCCGGAGGGATATCGTTGAAGTACCTAATGTCTCTTCTCGGAGCGCACCCCCGACGAAGGAGACGTGCGAATTCATGTCATGGGCGGTGCTCGAGTGTTGCCGTCTCCAACGGCCAACGCTCGTGAGGATTGGAGAGAATCAAGGGAACATCACAGGGGAGGGTGTCCCAGAGCCCCTGCATCTGCTCCTCGCTTTGTTCAAGCTCCGCCGCTCCGAGAAAGGAGTTGTTGGTGGCCTTGAAACAAGCCAGTCTCGGCCCCTTTCCGCCCTTTTACTGTCAAGTTCTCCCATTCTCTTGGTGCCAATAAGGGAACGGGTTGACACTTCCCTCTAGCTAGTTCTAGGGCGGGTCCACCTGGGCCTCTGATTGTAGAACTAGCTGGTAGGAATAGTTGTAAAGCAAGCCTGCCTGAGCCTCTGATTGTAATCTGTAACTTTTTCTTTTTATGAAATAATATCAAGATTTCTCTTTTCGCTATCAAATCTTCTATTTTCTTGCAAAATTTTTTTTTTTTTTTACTTCGCCAACCTACTGTAAAACGACCACTTAGAACAATCGCCAGGTGCGCCGACGGCCAGCGCACTAATCCTTCCCATAGACGGCGCCAATTGTAGGGACTCAATTTGGATTGGACCCAGAGTATGAATGAGTTTTCAGCCCAACAAGCCCAAACAATAAATTTTTAGAGAGTGGATCGAAAGTTTAGGTGCTGGCCGGCGTTCCGGGAGCATGAACTCTCTTCTTTTATTAGAAAATACTTAGAACTATTTACAACTGGGGGATGCTCCTCGGACCATGGCCGAGGAGCCCTTTTTCTTCTTTTTTTTCTCTCCCCCCCCTTCTTATTTTACTCGCTCCTCTTTATATAGTCTTCATTGTCCTATCTCGTTCTTCCATCTGTTGATCATCCATTCGCCTTTCTTCTGACCGTCCGTTATATCAGAGGCCTTATCAACACTCAAGTGGTTCACACTGATCAATGTCGCCCTACTAAGGGGTTGCATCCCCATTAATGCGGCCAGAGGGGTTAGGTGAATGCATTAAGTGTGGAGGTGACAGATTGCTCTGGGCTTGTCCCTTCCCAAAATTATCCTTAGTATGCCGAGGACGAAGAGGTCCTCGGCGTGGATCCAAAAAAGAGTCTCTCTCTAATTTAGCCTTGGATGGTCATCCTTCCTCGGCGTGGGCCTTGCGCCTACTACACGATGGGTTGAGGCGATTAGGCCCACGGGCCCCACAGATAACATTAATAATGAAACTATCGTACACAAATTTCAAATATGAAAAACTCATAGAATGAAAATTTAAAACTTTATGTATTTGATTTTTTTTAATGGTAATATATTCAAGTTTTATTTTTATTAAATTTTGTTTAATTTAAGTTTCTCAATGACCAACCTAAAAAAAAAATTCCGAAACCACCACGGATGGACATTGATTTATGAAATATTTCTAGAAAATTTTTATAGAAAAAAAAATAATAATTTTGTTGACAGCTTTTTATATTTACTTTAAAATTAGTATTAAAATAGTTTATAAACAAATGTTTTAAGTCACCCATTAACCACCCATTTTAAAAAGGAACCAATCCAAAGGAATCAACCATCAAATTCAATTATCCTTTAATTTTGGGTAAACCGACAACCGGGGATAAAATTAAGAATTTCAAATTCAATTTAAACAAATATATTTTTTATGGGATAATTACAATAACACTTTGCCTACCCATGGTTCAAAACTTAACACTTTGCCCACCTGAGGTGCCTTCCGTTAGGGATCTGTTACCCACCTCTCTCTTTGCCGTTAGAAAAACACATTTTTAGAGAAAAACAAACATAACAAAGATAAAAAAGTTAGGGTTTTTTTTTTTATTGTTTGAGAATTTCTATGAGAACAAAACACAAATCAAGCTATTCTCTTGTCCAATGGGTTATTCAAACATGTATTAGTTTGAATATGTACTCTTAGCTGTTTCTTTGCCTAAAAAGCAATCTCATTTTTATCAAAACAGCACCCATATACTCAAAACCCACAAGCAAATAAGCAACACGTGCACAGAGCTACCAAACAACTTCGGTGCTATCTTTGGTGAGATCTAAACAACTTCGGTGCTGGACTGTCCCACTCCGTCATGGAATCAACTGTGACGATGGTTGTGCTCTTCAACTTCGCAAGCTGAAGATGATCACGATCATGATCATGATCTGGGTTGAGGAGCTGTAAGGAGAGCCGACCGTTGGATTCGCCGAGTTTGGGGTCGTCGGATTCGGTTTCGCCAGGTTGATTATTCAGGTGTTTTGCTACTGTGACAATGGTTGTGCTCTTCATCTTCGCAAGCTGAAGATGATCACGATCACGATCATGATCTGGGTTGAGGAGCTGCAAGGAGAGCCGACCGTCGGATTCGCTGAGTTGTGGGGTCGTCGGATTCGGATTCGGATTCAGGTGTTTGGCTACTATGGCTGGGATTTAGAGTGGGTTTAAAGTTGGAATTGGGGGTGGGTTTGCTACTATGGTTGGAATTAGGGGTGGGTTTGAAGTTGGAAGGGTCCTTTCCTTTCCTGGGTTAATGGTGTTTGGTTGTGCGGAAAAGGACTGAGAATTAGGAGAGGCACAAGCAGCACCTAGGGTCGCCACCACGCCACCAAACCCATGGCTGATCTACCACAATCCAAACCCACGGCTAGATTTCTCATTACCTCATTCTTTGGTTGTTAATTGCATATCTCTATCTCACTCTCTTTTGTTAATAACGTTGCTGGTTGTTTTGAGATTGTTGGTCTTCTTGTAAAAATTGGTTCACAATTTTGAGTTGTTATGAGATTGATATTAATATAGATCAAAAGTGATTTAATTGAGCCTTTGATCCGTGTGTTATTCATGTGTTTTGTTCTCATACAAGTTCTCAAGTAATAAAAAAAATCCTAACTTTTTGATCTTTTTTATGTTTGTTTTTTTTCTAAAAATGTGTTTTTCTAACGACAAAGGAAGAGGTGGGTAACAGATCCCTCACGGAAGGCACCTCAGGTGGGCAAAGTATTAAGTTTTGAACTACGGGTAAACAAAGTAAAAATGAGCCTAACCTCAGGTAAATTTACTATAATTACCCCTATTTTTTATTTGATAACCCAAACCGCATGATAGCTCCACAGTCAGCAGACTCAGCACACAGCCCAAACAGGCAACAATGAAATATCACCAACCAAACCGTCACGTTGGCGGCAGCGAAACCATATTTTTAAAATTGTTAAAAAAAAAAAAAAAAAAACCGCACGCAACTCAAATAGTCTTTATCCCCGTCGGTCGCCACATAAACACATCCAAAACCTCCCAATCCCATTGGAACACGTGTCCTTCCTGAACTTTTTTACCCACTGGCGTATTTTAGCGTCACGACAACTGTTGAATTGTATTCTCTCTGATCTATTTTGCTTTTTGTTTCTTCGAAATTGATCGGAGAGTTTTTTTCTTTTTTCTTTTTTTTTAGTTCTTTGGGTTTGTTTCTCAGGAAAGTTGTTGGATATCTCTCGTTGCTGGAATTTTTTTCGGCTAAGTGAATTTGAAGTTAGTCTGGTATGTCTGGTATAATAATCTGAGAATTTATTTATTTTAGCTTTTGTTGTTAATTTAAGTTCAATAGTATGAAGTTTGTTTACAGGACGTGTAAATTATTAGATTCTTTGAGATCTAGGTTTTTTGGTTTAGATTCTTCGAATATTGGTATTATATTATGGGTGCGGTTTGGATAAGCTGTCTTAAAACGATATTTTGGGTTTAAAATTTGCAAAAAGCTGCATGTTGTTGCGAAAGGAGTTTGAGTTTTAAAAACGCTCTTTTAAGCTCCACTTAACGAAACGGACCCTATGTAATAATCATTTTTCTGTTTACAAAAAATTAAAAAGGAAAATTGTACTTAATTAAGTCATATAGTACTATTAAATGAGCTACAAGGAACCAAACAGTACTAGTATTTAAATATTGGTACATTTAAATGAGTTAAAGAAACCAAATAGTACTACTATTTAGATGGATTTTTTTTTTTTTTTTGGGGCCATTTCCTGTATTTGCTTTTCTTTGCACTGAATTTTGAACTCTTTACATTGGCAGGTGCTATATGACTTGATTTTAGTGTCTGGACTGCATAATGGTATTTTGTTACTAGTGGCATTTGCACGAATTACACCTCGATCCAATAATGGCACCCGCTGCTGGTTCTATCCGATTGTCCTGTGAATTGGGGATATACGGTGGTCATAGATGTAGTAACCAACACACTGTACGTGATTATTATCCTATTAATTGTGTTTACTCGTGCCTAAGAATTTCTTTTTTCGGGCCTACAATGCTAAGCTTTTGTTTTTGTTTTGTTTTGATCACAGAGTGTGACAGGAAAGGATCGATTAAACTTAGTTAGCACCAATCTTTCATCGAATGGTTTGGTATGGTTTCTGTGGCTTCAGAATTTCATGCGACTTTTTTTTTGTTGTTTTGTGCATGACTGCATGTTTACTTATGTTGCTTTCAACATTGTTTCTCAAAGGACAAAGTTTTCTTCCAAACTTGATTGGAAAAATATCCTTCAACCCATTACGTGGTAGTTTAGAAGACCATCAATGTGTATTAAATCACATGACTGTTAAGTTGGTCATGTGACTTATTTAGTCCTTTCTCAAATGCTTGTTATGTGACCACCGCATATCCTTGGATGCGATGGTCGCTCTACAAATATAAGTGTTTGCGGGGTGTGGGGAGCAAGGATCGGGGTTCAAGTCTCTAGAAGGGAGCTTCACACACACATATACACTTAAATTAGGCTAGAGTAGAATTTCTATCTTGTATTAAAAAAAGAAGAAGAAGCTTGTTATGTGTTTTTGCATTCTTGTGTGTGGTTATCTATTCTTTATTCTGCATGCTAAGATCTCGACAGGTCCATGCTTATAGTTTAGCGGGCGAAGCCTGCAAGTGCAGGCATGTCTCTTTGTATGTGAGATGAAATAAAAAAGTTCTCATTTTTATAGAATCTGTACCTATGGAAAATTCTGTCTGTTGATGTCAGCGACAGGATGCCTGGAGTCTCCATCTCTTGAGCAGTGTGCGAGGTCCAATATGTCCCGTATCCCCCAGATGTAATGTTTTCTTGTGCCGTTCTGTTCTAGTACCTGGTGGAGGAAATGAGATTCCTCTTCTGAAATCTGCAACCGTGGTTTTGACAAGGTATATCAATTTTTGGTGTTTGTATTTTATCAATTTTTTTCTTTCTTTCTATTTCATAGCTCAGGTAACATGCTAATGTAGTTCCTAATATTATTTGTACTCTCAGAATATTAGAATTACCTGCAGTTTGTGATTGTCTGTTGGTGAATCTAGTTTCACTGGACTCATGGAAAGGTTGTGATTTAATAGCATCTCGTGAATGTCATTTTGACTCTTTAAGTGGATCAGCATCCTATGATGTCGCTTATTATGTTGTAGCTTCATGCACTTACTTTTGGGGTATTCCTTTTGTTGCTTGTTAACTGTTTAATTAAGGGGCCCAATTAGTTTTGGGGTTCAATCTCTCTCTCTCCTCCTTCTAGCTCCTCCCTCCCTTTGGACTGGGTAAATGGGGATTATATGAAGGGCATCAAATACATTGTTTAAGTTCACAAAATTATTGTCTATTATGCGAATAAGAGCTCCATTTATGGCCTAGGTTGATATCCTGCCTATACTTGCATCAGTAACATAGTGAACATATCTGAGAATGGTACTAATGGGATCGCTTTGGAGTTTTTTGTACCTTTACTTTCTATTTTGGGAGTTCTCAGGTAGCTAGGTGGTTGTGTGTGTGTTTTGATGTATTTGATAGACTAATGGTTCTATTGGCCTTAAATTACTTTTCAGTGGGGGAAAAAAGGTTTTGAATTGTTTTCTTATTTCTAAACCATTTGGCCTCTTCCATATAATTTGGCCTTATGGAAAGAATTCTTACTAAATATTCAGGAAAAAGATGTTTCAATCAGAAAATTTTCTTATCACTTTAAACCAATCACTATGCTATAGTGGGGGGGGGGGGGGGGGGGGGAACAAAAAAAAAAAAACTCCTTCTTTCTCCACTTTAGAAGGGGCAATGTTCCTGTCCTGTGTTGCTAAAAATTAGCCACATTCTTCTGCCATGGTCTTGTACTTTTTTTTCCTCTACAGTTTTCTAATTTATCTTGCAGGTCATATGATGTTTTACGTGGAAACCCTCATATACATAAATTGATTCCAGCAGTTGGTATCATTGCTTTTGCTGCTTGGGGTCTTGGACCACTCATGCGACTGGGCAGGATTGTATTTCTTAATGTATTTATTCTACTTTCCTTCTATCATGCTTTTTCTTAAACAGTGGCCAAATCCCTTAATGGATTAATTCTCTCCTTTATGACAATTTGCTGCAGAAAACTGATAGTAGCTGGAAGAAAAGTAGCACGCACTATGTTATGACTTCTTATCTTCAGCCTTTGCTGCTATGGACTGGGGCAATACTCATCTGCAGGTGCATGAATATTTTGCAAGTAATTTGAGTTAAACTGTCTTTCCAGAGCATCAATTTTCATTCACTCTATCTGTACTAATTACAGCCTTCTTGTTTTAGAGCATTGGATACTGTAGTCCTACCTTCAGAAGCCAGCCAGGCTGTTAAACAACGACTTCTGAATTTTGTACGATCACTATCAACGGTGCTAGCATTTGCCTATTGTTTTTCATGGTGAGTGTGGTGCTATGGTGTCTCTTAATGCACGCCTCTGTGTGTGTGTGGAGATTCACTGGTTTTCTAGAATATTCTACTTTGATCTGTTGTCATTGTTTATAATCGGTTTGATCTATTGTCATTGTGGTTGATCTTTGCTGTTGATTGTTCAGTTATTCCATATGTCGCATCTGGTAGTGTGGTTTGAATTATGATTCTTTTTGGACATTATCTTTTCCTTTGCAGCTTGATTCAACAAGCACAAAAATTCTTTATGGAGACAAATGAATCCAGTGATGCAAGAAATGTATGCTTCTGTTAATTTTTCATCATGTGAATTTCTTCATTTCCTTATCATGTTTCCTTGATGCATATTGGTTTGCTGCAATATTTATTTTGGGAAAGTGAACGTAGCATCATGGCATACTCCCCCACATTTTTACTTTTTACTTATTTTGTCTGATTTTATTTTTTATTTTTTTGGTTCAAGTGTTCAGGAAATGATTTACCTCTTTTGAGAGAATAATTTGAGAGCAAATACAAAATCTCATTTTATAATATTTGATTCTTTCTTTGGCAGATGGGCTTCAATTTTGCTGGGAAAGCAGTTTATACTGCAGTTTGGGTTGCTGCTGTTTCTTTGTTCATGGAGTTGTTAGGTTTCTCTACCCAAAAGTGGCTAACTGCTGGTGGTCTTGGTACAGTATTGCTTACCCTTGCTGGCCGTGAGGTACCACCACATTTTCTTTTCATATAGTCTATTGAAGTCATTGCAGTTTTTATGTTTGTAGCATGCCCTGCATCATCCTTGTATATATGTTCAAAAATTGCTACCAGTCAATGTTTTCCTTAAGCCTTTTGTTGTCAAGATAAACATCATTTAAAACAAAACTTGATTCATATTCTTTATGGGTTCAGATATTTACCAATTTCCTTTCAAGTGTAATGATTCACGCAACACGGCCATTTGTTATAAATGAATGGATTCAAACAAAGATTGAAGGCTATGAAGTTTCTGGAACAGTAGAGGTTTGTATTAACTGTCTTTTTACTAAATTCTCTAAGAAAGGGAATTTGCATGAGCAGCAAATATATATATATATATATTCACAATTTACAGCTTTTCTTCTATTTTATTTAACCTCTAAATAAATATATATTTTATTTTTCCAACTATTTTTCCAGCATGTTGGCTGGTGGTCTCCAACAATTATAAGAGGTGATGATCGTGAAGCAGTTCACATTCCAAACCACAAGTTCACTGTTAATGTTGTGAGGAACCTTAGCCAGAAGACGCATTGGCGCATCAAGAACTATCTAGCCATCAGTCACTTGGATGTCAACAAGATCAATGTTAGAAGCAATCTTGGTTTATCTGTGCCATTATACTTGTGTAACTAGGGACTTTCTGTTGGTTCTATCACCTGTTATGAGCAATTTGGCTGTCTCTTTTCTGTGTGCAGATTATTGTAGCCGATATGCGTAAGGTTTTGGCCAAAAATCCGCAAGTAGAGCAGCAAAAGTTGCACAGAAGAGTTTTCCTGGAAAGCGTCAATACAGAAAATCAGGCTCTTATGGTAAGGGCCTTGTCTTGACCTTTTAGTTTAGTTTTTGTTTTTGTTTTTTAAATTTCTTTTAAGCAATAAATTTTTTTAATGTTTTTTATTGTATGATTTTTCATTTCTTGAGAACGTTTCAATGATGTATTCACAGGTTGTATCTTTTTTTATTATTATTTTTTATTTTAATTATAAATTTTACTGCTTGTAGAAAGAAGACATAAAAACACATTATGAGAATGAAGTGTTTTAATTGTGTCAACAATTTCGACTTAAGTTTCAGTTTAATCATCTCAACTCCTTGAGGGTTACATTCCACCTTTGAAAATAGTGTTTGCTGACAGGCCAGTAAACATCTATTCAATTGCTTCATGTAAGACAACTTTTTTTAGCTTACAGAAGTTTTAAAAAAGGTTTATATCCTATATAGCATCCGGTGGGCCCTCTTCCCCACGATTTGAGTTCATCTTTTTCTTGCTTCTATCCCATTTATATAATCAGAAGATATACACTCTGCTATAGTGCCTTTCTTCGAGTGGATGATGGTTAATAATGACTTGGTTTTATTACAAGTGTTAACACCTATCCATTGGGCAATGTTGTTGCAGATTTTGGTTTCTTGCTTTGCGAAAACCTCTCATTTTGAAGAGTACCTCCGTGTCAAGGTATGACTGTTACTAAATGCTTCATGCAATTGTGGTGCATCTTGTGCAAAGTAATGGAATAATTATGATTATATCTCTAGAAGTCTAGCTGGGAAATTGTATGGGAATATTTTTAAACCTCTCATTTTGGTTTTTTGATTATATCTTTAAACTCAATTAGCTGGAATATTTTTTCTAGTAATTTTCCATGCTGTATTTTGTCATTAGCTTGAAGTTGACCTCGTTAATGATAAATTAATGCAATTAAACAGGAAGCAATACTCTTGGATCTTCTCAGAGTTATCAGTCATCATAAAGCACGGCTTGCCACACCCATCCGCACAGTTCAGAAAATATACAGTGATGCTGACTTGGAAAATATTCCATTTGCTGACACAATTTTTAGTCGTTCAAGAGCAGCTACTAACCGTCCCTTCCTACTCATTGAACCACCCTCTTATAGAATCAGTAGTGATGATAAAAGTAAGACTTCAGCTCGTCCCACGCATAATGGTGAAAATGATGGCAAGGTTGAAGCAGTGTCAACACCTGACTCTAAGGCAGAGACCAAGGCTGGATTAGTATCAAGTCTTGACCCCAAAACAGATCATAAGTCTGAGGCAATATCAGCCTCAGATGGAAGCTCAAACTTCAAGGCTTCAGCAATGCAGATATCTGACACCCAAACTGGGTATCCAGTGTCTAAAAGTTCGGTCCAAAACAACTCTGAAATGCTGCAGCTCAAGAATGAAAACAGAGGAGATGCAGGGAAGGAGACAGCAGAATTGAATTCCAAAGATGTAAACCCACTTGAATCAATGGCTGAGAAATCATTAGCTACTTCCCAGGAAGCTGGCTGTGAGAAAATGGATATTTCTACTGCCACTTCACAAGTAAAGTTGGATGGTGGGAGGGCTACTACATCGCCATCAACTGCAAGGCCTCCCTTAGAAGAAAATATTGTTCTTGGTGTGGCTTTGGAGGGGTCAAAACGAACGCTTCCAATCGAGGAAAAAGTGGCTCCATCTCCTTTGCTTGCTGAATCAAAAGAATTGACTGCTTGTAGGAATGGGAGTGAATCTCCTCTCGTTAGCAAGGATAAGAAAGACCGTCAAAGTACAGCGTTTCCTAGTGGATCACAAAGTGATTAGCTGCATCAGAGAGGTGATAATTGCTGATGCAGACATCTATGCTACTATTGATTCAAGTTGTACAAGTGTATGCAGCTGAATTTTTAAAAGCTGCATTACATGATGTATGATTGTAAATAATTTTCAAATCAATTAGGCACATTCATGCCCAAATTCATCCACCACAGCCCATCTTGGGGTGGGGGTGCAGTGTGGTGAAGGATGGGCCAATTATCAGTTGCAGACATGAAGATTTGCCATTGCTGTAGATTAAAGACTCGTAAAATAGTGTACGTATTTGTTTTTCATCGTTTTTGCAAGTCTTATATTGCAATTCGTCAAGAGGGCTCAAGTCCCATTAAAAGTACATCCTCTTTAGGGCAGCCTTGTAGAGGAATTGCTTGCATAGTCTCTGGAGCAATTCATGGATAACAAGGGGATCGATCGGGCATGCCCTGGGAACTGCACCTCTTATTTATTTATTTAATTATTATTAACTGGTTGCAAACTCACACGATGAGTAGAAAATATAATATATTTATTTTATAAAAATATAATGTAAAATTTATAAGTTAAATGGTGCAATGTGCACGTGTTATTTAAAAGTGTATATATATAATTAAATAAAAAAATTAAATTACATAATTATATATATATATATAAAATGGAGAAGATGTTATTAAAATGGCTTAAAAAAAACCATAATTGATTGACTAATTTGAACACATTCAAGAATTTTTTTTTTTTTAATAAAAAATTATACACCCTCATTCCATTAATCTTAATGTAATACATTAAGTTTAATTATTATATAAGTTTAGAATTGTAGCATTTTTTTTTCTTTTCTTTTCAAATATGAATATTAATACCTATATTATTAAAACTTTAATTTTAAAGTAATCTATTTTATCATTTTTATTGCTTTTTTAAGGTTCATATCTCTAATTACTAATATCTATTTTGTTTGTATGGTGTATGGCTAAAATAGAATTAAATTTCATACTTTTTAGCACAAAAATTAATTTTTTTTTTTTAAATTGAACCCAAAATTGAAAAAGCAACCTAAAAAAGAATCAATTTAAAGCTTAGTTCAAAATGGACCGAATAGATCGAAGTGGATCAATTAGACGAAAGTGGACAACAATGGACTGAGGTAGACCAAATGAATCAAATAAACCAAAATGGACCAAATTGGCCCCAATAGACCTAAATGCAACACTAATATGGTTTAATAGGAGCATAGCAACAATAGATGTTTTATGCATGTTTGTGTCTTTCGATTTCACAGCATAAGCAGAAAAGATGGAAGATTGGTTCAGACCCACAGAGAGAGAGAGAGAGAGAGAGAGAGAGAGAGAACACTCAGTTTATTGACTGGCAATGAGAGGTGAAACCTTAAATAGTACAAGCTCAAGTGAAATCCACATCTATACATAATGAGAAAACTGATGTCACAAATATTTTTGATACACAAGGCGCAAACAGATAAAAGTGCTTAGCAATCATAACATACAGAAAGTCGAGTCAAAAGCTGTGAGAATGGGTTCAATTAAGTTTGACACATGCAATCAGGAGCAGGATAAGTATGTATCGATTGCTTCTCCTTTCTTAACCTGATCTGCCCTTGTCTATTTTTATGTCCTTCAAGAACTGCCCGTTGGAACTCTGACCACTCCATGCTTTTATTCAGAAAGAGCTGGCCCAAGAGTGCCGTGTTTGGTCTTATAGTCTTCAAGTTCATGTAAGCTCGATGTCCCACCTGTTGATAAAAGTAAAATTCTATTTGATCCATAATTTTGATACGTGGACAGAAGAATTAAATGTTTCAATTTCATAGAATTAAAAGTAAGACTTCAGCTCGTCCCACACACAATGGTGAAAACGATGGCAAGGTTGAAGCAGTGTCAACACCTGACTCTAAAGCAGATACCAAGGCTGGATCAGTATCAAGTCTTGACCCCAAAACAGATCATAAGTCTGAAGTGGCTCCATCTCCTTCGCTTGCTGTGTCAAAAGAATTGACTGCTTGCAGGAATGGGAGTGAATCTCCTCTCGTTAGCAAGGATAAGAAAGACGGTCAAAGTACAGCATTTCCTAGTGGACCACAAAGTGATTAGCTGCATCAGAAAGGTGATAATTGCTGATGTGATCATCTATGCTCCTATTGATTCAAGTTGTACAAGTGTATGCAGCTGAGTTTTTAAAAGCTGCATTACATGATGTATGATTGTAAATAATTTTCAAGTCAATTAGGCACATTCTGTGGTGGTTCAGTAGGGTAAAGGATGGGCCAATTGTCAGTTGCAGACATGAAGATTTGCCATTGCTGTAGATTAAAGACTCGAAAAATAGTGTACGCATTGTTTCTCATCATTGAATGTATTTTTGCAAGTCTTATATTGCAATTCGTCAAGAGGGCTTTAGTCCTGTCGTTGTAGAGGAATTACTTGCATAACAAGGGGATCGGGCATGGCCTATGCAACGTACCACTGTACCTCATATTTATTTATTTATTTTATTATTATTTACTAGTTACAAACTCATACAATGCATAAGAAAGGTAATATATTTATATCTCATATTGTGTGTTAGTGCTCCTTATATCCCATCTTCATCTCAAACAGTCAACCTAACTTAAGTGATTGGGAGTATGGGGTTCTACCCAAGAGTGATTAAGGTGTTACTATGGTTATGCCTAGATAGGGAAGTCATACTGATCGCTCTCCTAACCATTTTTTTAACAATATATATAAAATAAAAAGATTTAAATTACATAATTATAATATTGTTTATATAACTGGAGAAGATGTTATTAAAATGATTTTTTTTTATAAGCCATAATTGATTGACTAATTTGAACATATCCAAGACTTTTTTAAAAAATAAAAAATAAATGTACACCCCCATATCCAAGAATTTTTTTTAAATATATTTAAATGTACATCCTCATTCCATGGAACACATATAACATGTTACATTAAGTTTAAATATTATATAAGTTTAGAATTGTAGCTTTTTTTTTTTTTTCCTTTCCAAATATAAGTATAGTGCCTATATTAATGAAATTTAAATTTTAAAGTAGTCTTGGGAATACTTGTCATTTTTATTGCATTTTTAAGATTCATGTCTCTAATAACTAATGCCTATTTTGTTTGTATAAAATATTGCCCAAATAAAATAAAATTTCAAACTTTTCAGCCCAAAATTTAAAATGCAACTTACAAAAAGAATCAATGTAAGGCCTAGTTGAAAATGGACTGAATAGATTGAAGTGAACAAATTAGACCCAAGTGGACAGCAATGGACTAAAATAGACCAAATAGACCAAAGTGGCCCGAATGGACCTAAATGCAATGCTAATACGGCTTAATAATGAGTAATGTATTTCGTAATTATATTTTTATTTATTATAGGAACAATCATAAATGTAATATAGGAACAATCCAAAACACCAAAAAAACGTAAACTAAAAAAAATTAATAAAACTTAACAATGATTAATTGAACCAATATTAGGATAAAATTTTGTTTTTGATAATCTATTAAGGTTATTTTCTTTGTAGAAATTATAATTTCAATCACCCAAAACATATTATTAAATAAACAATTATTAGCAAAATCTAAGAATTAAATTTCTATACAAGCATTGTTATAAAATAATAATAATTAAAATAAAATTGCAAAAGTTAAAATTTGTCACCCGTCTAATTATTTTCGTTTGGCTAACTTTTGCTTTCTTTAAATGAAAGGCATTATAGAGTACTTCCAATACAACTATTAAGAGTACTTTGTCCACCACAAAGGATTAGAAAATAAACAAAAATTAGTAAAGTCTTATAGTTTAACATCTAAATTGAGCACTATAAAAAATCATACTATGTAACAAAATAAATACCAAATTATCCAAATCATGCTATGTAATAGAATAATATTATATTTTTATATGCTATATTTAATTCTTTAGAATGCAATAGGATAACATTTAACAATCAAAGAGAATCAAAAATAAAAACAACAACAACAATTTTAAAAAAAAAACTAAATCGCATTAACCCAAAATAGAGTTTCAAAGAATATAAAAAATTATCAACCTAAAGTAAAGATGCAAGAAAAAAAAAAAATTCACCAAAAAATTTAGAGAGAGAAAGGGAGGGAGAGAGAGAGAGAACCATTTTTTTGTGAGAGAAAACTATTCATAGAATAAAAGAGATAGTGACAAATTTATAGTAAGAGAGTGTGAATAAGAAGAGACAAACATAAAGGAAGATCAAGGGAAAAATGAAAAATGATATTATTATAGAGGGTAATGGGGAGATGAAAAGATAAGGGAAAGAGAAAGATTGAAGAAGTAATGAGGAGATGAAATGGTAAGGGACAGAGAAAGGTTAGAGAAGTGTAAATATTAAAAAAAAAATGTTAAAAAAATTATAGGAAAATTGGAAAGAAAAAAAAATAATGACGTAGAGATGTAGCTTAACTGGAGCATAACAACCATAAATACTACGCTTCAACTTTTAGATATATATATATATATATATAGATATAGATGTGTAGTTTTAAATATTATACATATAAGTTACACATGCACCTCAATCTCTAGTAGGGATGGAAATTTTTGCCCGACCCGCGGATACCGGCCTGGCTCGGCCCTAATGGATCGTTTAAAAAAAAAAAAAAAAACCCGAAGCGGGTCCAGTTCGAGTCCAGGTTTTTACAAAAACCCGACCTGAACTTGGACTCGACCCGAACCGGTTATATATATGTGTATAATTACTATAATAACCTCTTATATATATATATATATTGTTATAACCCTAACTCAAATGCCTCACCTCACACACAATCTCTTCAGACTTCAGAGCCCCTCTCATTTCTCCCTTCAACTCACTCTCCTCTCCCACTCTCACTCACTCTCCTCTCATGTCTCTCGCCGTCAGCCTCTCTCATGCTCTCATGTGTCACGCCGTTAGCCTCTCTCATGCTCTCAGCCTCTCGGTCTCACTTTCTTTGCCGAAGAAGATGAAGACGAAATCTTAAGATTCTCGCCACAAAGATTCTTGGTCTCACTCTCTCATGCTCTCATGTTCTTCTTCCATTTTTTCTTTATTTGATTAGTGGGTTTGGGGATTTAGATTCTCTTTGTTTAACCTGTGGGTTTGGGGATTTAGATTTTGTTGTTAAGATTTGATGTTCCTTGCATGTACTTATTTTAGATTTTGATTTCAAATGTATTTGGTTTCTGTGAATAGTTTGATTTCAAATGTATTTGGTTTTTGTGAATAGGAAATTTGAATGGGTATGGTGGATTTGATTTGAGATTCATTTGGATTTGTTGTTTGTGCTACACTGCTGCTATGATTCTTTTTTCTCAGGAAATTTTTTTTTTAATTGATTGGGCTTCAATTTTTTTTTGGTTGGGCCACGAATTAGGCCTAATCCCTTAACGGGCCCATGGGGCCCCGCAGAGGCGGGTCCGGGCCTCGAGAAAAAAACCCGCTTAGTAAACAGGCCAGTTCCAAGCCACGGGTCTTGGTTCACGGGTCGGGTCTGGATATGGAAAAATCTGGCCCGAATTCGACCCGTTTCCATTCCTAATCTCTAGCTTATTATTATGGGAAATAAAAGTGTTTGTTGAGCCCATTGGCAACAATATTCAATTGAATCAAGAAGCCAAACTTCTTTATGTACAAATTTGGGCCTCATACATTCCCTTTTATGTATGTTCGTGTCCTTCGATTTCGCAGCATAAGCAGAAAAGATGGAAGATTGGTTCAGACCAAGAGAGAGAGAGAGAACACTTAGTTTATTGACTGGCAAGGAGAGGTGAACCCTTAAATAGTATAAGCTCAAGTGAAATCAACGTCTATACATAATGAGGAAACCGATATCACAAATATTTTTGATACACAAGCCGCAAACAGATAAAAGTGCTTGGCAATCATAACATACAGAAAGTCGAGTCAAAATCTGTGAGATTGGATTCAATTAAGCTTGACACATGCAATCAGGAGCAGGATAGGTATATATGGATTGCTTCTCCTTTCTTAACCTGATCTGCCCTTGTCTATTTTTATGCCCATCAAGAACTGCCCGTTGGAACTCTGACCATTCCATGCTTTTATTCAGGAAGAGCTGGCCCAAGAGTGCCATGTTTGGTCTTATAGTCTTCAAGTTCATGTAAGCTCGATGTCCCACCTGTTGATAAAAGTAAAATTTCATTTGATCCAGAATTTTGATATGTGGACAGAAGAATTAAATGTTTCAATTTCATAGAATAAGTAACTATATATATATATATATATATGAAATTACACTTTACCTCTCTAAATTATATAACTTGCTTAACTATATATGTAACTTTACATTTATTTTATAACATATAACAGGCTTTTGTGCCATTACACTAACCCTTTATCCCATTGGTCTTACCATGACATGTGGCCAACCAAAAAAGTCATGATTTGATGATTTTGATAATCTTGTCTTACCACAGTCTTTGTGAAGGCAATTTCACAAAAATTTCTGGATATACTTACCAAAGCATTATGCATGTTGCCAGGAGAAGCAGAAATGAAGATGTTGCTCTGCATGCTCACATAGTAGTCAACTGCTGCTAATAAAGAAGCTTTGCCTTCAACCTTGGCCCTTTCCTCTACAGAGGCAAGGCTCTTCTTATCTTCCATTAGTGGAAATAACTTGCGCAAAGTTGAGATCCTTGCCTCTCCACCATAAACCTGATTTTTAAAATAAAAATAAAAATCATTGATCCAGGTCTCAAGTCCTAACAGAAGACACCTGTTACGACTATTGAATGAGAAATCTCTAACAGACATAAAAACCACTTAGTTGTCAAATGATTGCACTCAATGAAAAAGTCATGAAAAACCTTGTGGGAAGCAAGATAAAGGCGGGTATTATTGTCAAAGCCCAAAGCTGCTAGAAGCAATCCAATCTCTTCTGGAGTCAATGGGCAACGTCCCTGATTCCGCAACTCCTCATCAGTGAACTGAGAGTTTAGGACCCTTCCTTGCCAAAGCACCTGCCGGTATTTTGCAAGAGCCAGTTTCTCAGCTTTACCCCCACCAAAATCACAAGCTGAATGAGCAGCCATATCCTGCTTGAGGACAAGTCAGCATTAAGAACACCAGGAATTACCTAATACATTAAACTGAATAACAAGTAAAAAGGTTATTCTTTTACCCTGCCCCAAAAATTCACAACTTATTCATGTAATGCTAAAATAGTCATGTGAGATGGTCATAGAAAGATGGCGCTGTTAGGAATCCATTCTGGGGGTCATTATTGGAATTGGATCCACTACCACTTCCCGAGACTAAAATCTAAATACTTTCTTTTTAAAAGTATATAATCCGTTAAAAGTGCAAGGGGGCGCATACTATGTACATGGTAAGTCTATAAGAGATACGCCATAAAATCTAAATATCTATCCCAGAAACTTTCATTGGTAAACCTGCTCCAGCACTAGCCTTTTATAATACATAGTATTTATGGTCCACAGGAAAAGCATTAAGATTTCTACAAAACAAAATAAGGGAAGCCCCAAGTATCACCTTAAGATATCAGTCCATAAAAAAATAAAATAAAAAACACACCATAAATGGTTCCTTATTAAAGCAGATAAGTATATACCTTATCAAAGCGAAGATGTAATACAACAAATTTCCCAGCGTTCTGTTTTCCGATCTGATCTCTTCCCAGCAGTAGGTACTTAGTCTGTGCTGCTTGGTTTTTGTTGGGAGAGGAACGGAGGCGATTGACAAGGGTGTCTCCCAATGCTCTGATATGCGGAACAAAAGCTAGTGCTTGAAAGTTGACTTTACAACGTAGACGCTGAAGGTTTGCAGGCAAGTTTTCAAAAGTCAATCGATGAGAGAATGGAGCAATAGCAGCAATTCCATAACTGCATCAATGAAAAACTTTCTACGTAAACAATAGATATATTTTGAACATTGATAAGATTTTTTTTTCCTTCTCTTTGATAAGTAAAATTTGGCTAAATGCTACTGAATAGCCATTATATCATCAAATTTTGGCATTAAGATTTCAAATCATTAACTATATTAAGAAACAGTTGGCTCCACAGGATAAGATAGGAACACTTCATGATTATCTTAATTCACTACTTCAGTGTGTCTATTCTACACATCTTATCTGAGTAGCTTGTTTTTCAAAACAACATTCCCAGAAACTTAGATCCTTCATGCCGTCCCCCTATTGCGACCACCTCTCCATTGTAAAGATGTTTTCCATGTTTTTTTAAAAACCACATCTATCATGGACCAATAGAAAAAGAAGTGACAGTCAAATGCCTACCCTAGAGAATACTAAGTCCCCAAACAATACCAGGAATCCAAATTAACTGCAAAAAAAGGAAGGACTCTAACGGACAAGAGCAACATAGAATCAACTAATCATAAAATCATCAACAATGAAAAAAGGATTTAGTCTAAAGTATCTAGCAAGAATTCTTAAGCCCAAAAAATAAGATCCAGTTATTCACTGACCTCTCCAATACAGGCAAGACATTTTCCAGATACCAGTTAGCTGTAGCATGAACAGGAGCTGTTTTGATTCTAGTACCTCGAATGCCTGTACCATAATACTCCCTTGTGCTCCAAGAATACTCACTAGGTAGATCTTTCACTATAGAAACTTCATCACGCAGTACATCAATAAAATGATCAACATCAAATATTTCTGTGAATGAACTGCCAAATCATACACAGATATTATAAATAACTTATTTTCTAATTAAAAAATAAAATAAAATGCAGGTAATGTAACAAGTATAAACTACCTTGAATCTTGCCATACAGGATTCACTTCTAGATGTGGAATAACCAGGGTTGCATTCAAAATTTTAGCAACAGCAACTGCATCACATATCTTCAAAGAAACAAGGAAAACACTGAAGTTAAATAGAAATATACTATACACGCAAACTGTTAGCTACAGTTGCTACAACAAATAACATTTACTGTATAAATTTTCTTTCCCATTCTCTCCCAAATGCATTTCCACAGCATATTCTTGGTCACTTACCCCCATTTTCTGCTGGTTCAATCCTCCATCAAGGAACACCTGGATATACCCCCTAGATTTTTCCGGCACTGCCACATGACATTAAATGTGTGAGCTAACACAAGAAAACATTCTCAACAACAACAACAACAAGCCTTAGTCCCAAAACATTGGAGTCAGCTATGGATCATCAACAAATTAATCAAGGTCGGCCAAATGTATTCTTTTCCGACATTCTATCCTACCAAAAATCATACTCAATGTAAGAAACCTTCTAGTCACCCCAAATATTGAAATCACATTATCTCCAAGATTACCTACCCAACACTTCCATCTCAAATACAAGAGCTAGTAATAAACAAACCATTATATGCTCTAATTTCGGCACTCACATGGTACTTTTGTAGTCTCGGCACACGGCTTCCATCCTTGGTTAGCCAAGGGAGACCAGAGTCTACTCTGCTGTTGAACTGACTGAAACAACAATAACAACAACAACAACAACAAGAAAAATCTTAGAGGGAACAAAAATATATATATTAAAAAAAAAAAAAACAATAAGTTTAGACACACAATTTTTCATAACCGTTGAGACAGCATGTTATGATTGGTGCTAATAAAAGCAGTAACAATAATGGATTCATGAGAAAATGATATTTCTCTGATCGCAACTTGTCACGTGTTATGAAAAACATTGTAAGAATTTAGCTTCCCTAGCATTACTAATAAAAAAAACTAAAAAAGGAAACATAAATAATAAGTCTAGTGACACAAGAATTTACAACTTCTTTTATGTATATAGTAAAAGTGGTGTCAGTGTTGGGACTCATGTCCATACGAAAAAGATATTGCTCCAATCACAACTTTTCAATTCAGTTATGAAAAACATAATTCACAGTCCCTAGCATAACTAACAACAAAATTAAAAGGAAACAAAAACAAAGTGACACAAATTTTACAAGTTTATTTTTTTCACATGGCATGTTATATATATATATATATATACAATAAAAAGCCAGACATGTGCCTAACGTTGCACCAATCACAACTTGCCACGTCAACCAGCTGTGAAATTTTGTGAGCCCCAAGTAAGAAGTGCTCGGTTAAGTTAAGTTAACACCTACTCACAGTTTGTCGCTGTAAAGCTCCGCGTAGTAAAGCCATGTGTCTAGGTTTTGGAGCATTCCATTCCTGCACTTCAATAAAACCACAATGAGAATGTTCTACAACAACTTTTTCTCCAAAACCAAAAATAAATTCTTCATAGAAATCATGAAAACTAAATCACAGCGAAATTACAGAGAACATGGAAGGAGAGGCACGGCCCAGTGGGCCGAACAGATTGGGAAGGAGAAGCGGCAAGAGGAGCAAGAAAAGCCCAGCAATAGTGTGGCTCTGGGAATGGGACCCACTGAAATTGAGCTTCATGGTTGAGAGAGCTGAGAATTGAAACTCTTAAAACCCTAGAATTGAAACTCCAAACTGAGAGTGGAAAAGCTTGGGAGAAGAGAGAGCGAAGCCATTTTCGTGTTTTTTATTTGATTTTTGATGAGGAGAGGAGAGGAGGTGGTGGAAGTTGGAACTTGGTGACAAATGTGAAATAGCAAATCTCGAGGTGTCTGTGTAATGGAATCCCAACACGAATCGAGTGGACTCTGTAGTAATAAACACTAATAAAGTGGGTAAATATGCAACGATGAAAAAAGGAGAAGGTCCTATACTCTTAACTTGTTAATTGAGAGTGATATCCGCCTACAATATTTTTATAATTTATAGATAGCTAATTGTCATTAGTTCAAATTTGAACTTAGCGCAAAGATTATTTTTTTTACTCTAATAATAATAACCAGTAACAACTTATCACTTATAATTTATTATAAAAATATTGTGAAAATATTGTAGATATATCATTTCTCTTGTTAATTTGCATTTAAATTGTCACGGTAAAGTATGCAGAAAATGTTATAAAACATTTTCACAACATAATAAATTATGTGTTAGATTTACGAGTTCTTATTACTAGGCAAAAATGTAATTTCAATGATAAGCTTAAATTAGAACCAATAGCAACTTATCACTAATGATTTTATTGTAAAAGTATTGTAAAAATATTTTGGTCATAACACTTCTCAAATTGTATTGGTTCGGTTATTTTCATAATTTTTTTTAGTAATGCTACAAATGCAAATTATTTTACAATATTTTTACTAAGGGTCCATTTGGATACAACTGATTGTTGCTGAAAATACTATAACAAAATAATTTTTAAATGTATGAATAGTGCCGTGAGACCAATTTTTTATATTTTTTTTGAATAAAGTGGTTATGGGTCCCATGAACAGTACGTGAACAATACTGGGACAGTGCGTGAACAATACCGGAACAGTGCGTGAACAATGACATTTGTCTCATGAGCAGTAACTTCTGTCTCCCTAAACCGCGTGAAAGCAAAAAAGAAAAAGAAAAAAGAAAACGCAACATTGAAAACACTATATCCAAACCAATACTAACTGTTGCTGTGACAAATTTGTGTTAGTTTTCATTTGGACTTACCACTAATATCACATTTTAACTTATCAATAATCATTCATCATATCATCACTTTGTAAAAAAAAGTTTATGGCTTTAGTATTTTTTTCCCTTTTATTTTTGTAGGAGGACGACCCCTCCATCAAGAAGTTTGGGCCTGAATAATGCCCGAGGTTGGTCAGAGATGTTGGGCTTGGATAATGGCCCGAGGTATTAGGCCCGATCCACAATCCATGGAAAGTTCTCATCGCGAGAATAAAGGGAAAGACCTAGTTAGTCTGGATCTATTATACCTGAGAAAAAGATGGCGAAACCTGCTGAGTCGTGGAAAAGTTTCACTCGAAGATTCTTGACCTTGAAAACCGCTGAGGGAGGAATTACCCAGAAACACATTTGATGAGCCATGAAAAGTGGCACGCAATCTAAGTAATAGTTACTTTCACATTAATTAGGTGTTTGTACCTAATGTATGTCGCATTTAATGATGAATGACTGATCTAAACAATGTTTGACAGCCCAAAAGTCCATTTTTATCATGAAATTGGAGGAGAAAACACCTAATGGGACAATGCTTTACTAACATTTGGATAATTCATTGAGAAGAAGGATGATTTGAGGGTATAAATAACCTCTTCCCACTTACTAAGTGGGGGACCGGAAAAATTAGGAGAGAGAGTCAAAGTCTTAGGAGTGTTCTTGCTTATGAAAGCTTGCTTGTAATCTCGGCAAAGGTGTAGTTACATACTAGAAATATAAGTGTTTCATTTCGATCATTGATCTTACATGTTCAATCTTCCCATTATGGATTACCTTTTTGTTTAACAAATTAATTGTGACAATTAGAACCTTAGGATTTTCGTTGAGCTTCCAAGTGTTTTTGACCCCCAAATTTATTTATTATTTTTTTTTTTTTATACATTCATTGGTTTAATTTTAAATGATACTTCATTGGTAATAGTACCTTTCATATATCATCAGTTTGGAAGTAAGTAGGTCAGTGACACTTTCGAAATTGCTCTTTTTTTTTTAATTAATTCGTTAGTATTAGAAATTGCTCATTTTTTTAATTAATTCGTTAGTATTAGAGGTTTAAAAAAAAATCAAATTGTATTTCTTTTCACAATCTAGCAAGTCGAAACTATGGACAAAATTGCTTTTTGCCCTTTTCTGAAAAAAAATCCAGCATTTTGCCATCTTTTTCAAACTAATTAGGGAAATTCCCATCTTTTGAAAATCGAGTCTTTGAAAATCGATTTAGGCCCTATAGCGGCGTTTTTAGGGACCCTATAGTGACGTTTTAAGGACCTATAGTGACGTTTTGTAACTCGATTTTCATAAAGTCGAGTTATAGGTAAAAAAAAGAAAAAAAATTGCATGTAACTCGACTTTATGAAAATCGAGTTACAAAACGTCACTATAGGTCCTTAAAACGTCACTATAGGGCCTAAATCGATTTTTAGAAACTCGATTTTCAAAAGAGGGGCATTTCCCTAATTAGTTTGAGAAAGAGGACAAAATGCTGGATTTTTTTTAGAAATGGGCAAAAAGCAATTTTCTCCTCGAAACTACTCACATTTTCATTCTTAATTTCAAGTGTATTACACCAAAAAAATTGTTACTTTTGACTTTTAAAAATTTGCGTTTTTTTCATAAATTTTAAATTGAGAATCTATGCCAAACTATTAATGCGGTGAAATATTCAAGCACCATATGCTTTAAGCTTGCAAAATGATCTTAGTTTTGACTGATACTTAGCAAACACCATGTGCATTAAGTATTGCAATTTTTTTTTCTTTTATCAGGCGAGAACAATTATTTAAGTGTTGACTATAACATATTGTAGGGACCGAATTTGAGCACTTCTACTGTTGAGAGAGTGGACTCAAGCCCGTTGGCCCATTACAATGAATTTGTAGAGAGGGGTTCAAGAACTAGGCCCTAGCAAACGGACAACGCCCAATGTAGAATTCCCCTCCGTTGAAGGCTGGCGCACCAGGGTTACCCTCCAAGGTCGCTCCTGGCACGATCCGAGGAGCTTGACAGTGGTCTCTCTTCTTCTCCCTGCCCATCGTCCTCCTTACGTTCATCTGTTTCTTCCCCTTATATAGCCCCTTTTCTCACAATCTCTTTCTTCCACTTGTTGATTATCCACGCCCCTCTCTTTGACCTCGTCCATAGCCCTTTACCAGTACTCATGTGAGTTCAGCAACAAGGCTCCCTGTCCAGAAGTCACATCTCCATTAGTGGGCTAGAGGGTTAGGTGAGCGCATTTAATGTGGAGGTGACAACCTATCCGGCTTGCTCCCCACTTAGTGTTGGTCTTGGTCCTTTGAGGACAGGGTCATCTCAGGGGGGCTCCTAGCAACTCAAACCTTATACTTGTCCTCGACCACCTTCCTCCTNCTTTGCCTGCGCAGACCAGGTAGTCCTCTATTCTGCCAGTTTCGGACTCTCGGCTTGAGTCCTCCGACCCGAAGAGGAAGAGGCCTTCCAAGGGCAAAGACCCAGTGGAAGGGGGCAGATCCCATTCTTCTTAAGAGGACAATGAAGCCCGCTGACCTTCCAAGCAACTGAGACTTGGTGGTCAGAGTAAAGGGAAAGAAGTCGTCCAGCAGTCCGAACCCCAGGCCTGGTTGCCCGCTGCCATGTTCCACGGAAAGCCTCTGATGGATGACGCCACTCTTAGGGATTTCCAAAGAGGCGAGGGGGCTCACGTAGCCGATGCCCTGGAGAGGTCCCTCTTCCTTCCCATCGACATGGCTGAGCTGGGGGGCATGAGGAGGCAAGAGGTTGCCTGCAACCTCAAGAGATACCTGGGCATGGTAGGACCTCTGATACTTGTTATTTCGTTTGGATTTTATTGCTTAGCACCTCCCCCCTTCTTTCCTTTACGGTGTATTTGTTTTGGTTGGCAGGCTATCCAGGCTACCTTTAGGCTGGACGAGGAGGCTGACAGCCAAAGTAAAACTCTGGGGCAGAAGCACGACAAGTACTTCAAGGCCACGAGTACCCTTAAGAGATCTGAGGCAGATCTCAAGAAGGCAATCGAAAATCTGGAGGAGATGACGAGGGCTAGAGATAGCGCGGCCTCTGACCTAGCCGATGCTACAAAATAGGCCGAGGACTAGACAAAGCGCTTGCGAGATGTCGAGGGCCAACTGTAGGCTGCCAAAGAGGACATTGCCGACCTAAAGCAGAAGTTAGTTGAGGCGGTGGGGGTGAAAGGCGTTGCCGAGTACACTAGGGACGAGGCCGTAAGGGCTAAAGAAGAAGCCGTGTTTGCGAGAATAGACGCTGAGCGCTCCATAGAGCAAGCAGAGGAAGAGGCCTTTGCTGAGGGGGTGGCTAAGACTGAGGCTACCCTTAAGGCCCAAGTCCCTGAAGTATGCAGGCGCTTCTGCTCCCAGACTTGGAGTGAGGCCCTCAACCAGGCGGAGGTTGAGGCCTCGTCTGACCTTAGGAGTGTGGAGAGAGTGTATTATCCCCCCGCAATTCGCGAGGGTGTCTCTATCAATCCCGAGGCGGGCTCTGCTCTACAAGGGATAGATGAAGGTCAGACTAATGCTGCCGAGGACACAACTTTAGCTAATAAGCCTGTTGAGGAGGCTGAGCGCTATGGAGCGTTGGAGGGGGTAGGAACTGATAGTCAAGAAGTGCCCCAGGATGGGGTGAAGCCTCCTGCTGACTCCCAAGCCACACTCGTTGTCCCTCAGATCCCTCCTGCCAAGGAAGGGTCCTCCGAAGTAGCCCCTCTGAGTCAGGGTCCCGAGGTGTCAATCGAAGCCTCTTGGCAAGCTCCTTAAGACAAGCTGTCCACCGAGTTGGGGAAGTAGGCCATCTCTTTGGGCTACCTCGTTTTGATGGCCTGGGCCACTCTGATTTGTTTTCTTTTTTTTATTTTATTTCACTTTTTGTCTTGGCGACATTGTAACGAAACTACCTACTTTTTTGAAATATATTCAGTTGTTCACTTTTAGTTCTTCGATTAATGCTTCCTTTTACTTGTTATACTTTAATGTTTTGCTCAATACCTTGGTTCCATCTAGGACTTAGTCTCGTGAGGCAATTGGCTTTCCCTTAAGTTTGAGTCCGAGGACCACGCCACAACTTGGTTCTATCTAACGCTTTCGTTCTTCTGTAAGTAGCTAGTTTCCCCATAGGTTTGAGTCCGTGGACTATGCAAGACTTTGGTTCAGTTTAGTACCCAGGTTCTCCTTGCGGTGGTTAGTTTCCCTATAAGCTTGAGTCTGACAACCATGCAAGACCTTGGTTCAGTCTAACACTTTTATTCTTCTGTAAGTAGCTAGTTTCCCCATAGGCTTGAGTTCTTGGACCATGCAAGACCTTGGTTTAGTCTAGTACCCAGGTTCTCCTTGCGGTGGTTAGTTTCCCCATAGGCTTGAGTTCAAGGACCATGCAAGACCTTGATTCAGTCTAATGCTTTTGTTCTTTTGTAAGTAGTTAGTTTCCCCATAGACTTGAGTCCTTAGATTATGCAAGACCTTGGTTTAGTCTAGTACCTAGGTTCTCCTTGCGGTGGTTAGTTTCCCCATAGGCTTGAGTCCGAGGACCACGCCACAACTTGGTTCTATCTAACGCTTTCGTTCTTCTGTAAGTAGCTAGTTTCCTCATAGGTTTGAGTCCGTGGACCATGTAAGACCTTGGTTCAGTCTAGTACTTAGGTTCTCCTTGCGGTGGTTAGTTTCCCCATAGGCATGAGTCCGAGGATCATGCAAGACCTTGGTTCAGTCTAACGCTTTTGTTCTTCTGTAAGTAGCTAGTTTCCCTATAGGCTTGAGTCCTTGGACCATGTAAGACCTTGGTTTAGTCTAGTACCCAGGTTCTCCTTGCGGTGGTTAGTTTCCCCATAGGCTTGAGTCTGAGGACCATGCAAGACCTTGGTTCAGTCTAACGCTTTTGTTCTTCTGTAAGTAGCTAGTTTCCCCATAGGCTTGAGTCCTTGGACCATGCAAGACCTTGGTTCAGTCTAGTACCCAGGTTCTCCTTGTAGTGGTTAGTTTCCCCATAGGCTTGAGTCCAAAGACCATGCAAGACCTTGGTTCAGTCTAACACTTTTGTTCTTCTGTAAGTAACTAGTTTCCCCATAGGCTTGAGTTCTTGGACCATGCAAGACCTTAGTTTAGTCTAGTACCCAGGTTCTCCTTGCAGTGGTTAGTTTCCCCATAAGCTTGAGTCCGAGGACCATGCAAAACCTTAGTTCAGTCTAACGCTTTTGTTCTTCTGTAAGTAGCTAGTTTCTCCATAGGCTTAAGTCTTTGGACCATGCAAGACCTTAGTTTAGTCTAGTACCCAAGTGTTCTTCTGTAAGTGACTAATTTCATTGAAGGTTTGGGTCCAAGGACCGCAGAAGACCTTGGCTCAGTCTAGCACCCAGGTGTTCTTCTGTAAGTAACTAGTTTCACTGAAGGTTTGGGTCTGAGGACTGCGGAAGACCTTGGCTCAGTCTAGCACCCAGGTGTTCTTCTGTTTGGGGTGAAAGAGTTTGTCCCCGGCGCTGGGAAGCTTATTTTTGGCGTGATGACAGTCTTGGCCCTACTTCACCTGAAGTGGGCTATTCCTTGAGCCGGACCCTTGACCCTGCGGTGCCCTGGGCGGGGGTGGTTCGTACTTCTATCCTTGCACGTGGCAGTAGCCCCGCCTTAGCTCCAAGTTTCTGCCCTCCTCAATTATGAGACGTCCCACGACTGTTCGCGTTCCGCGCTTGACACTTCGATGCGCGAGGCGTGCTCTCATTAATACCCTCGTGGATTAATGCAGATCCAGCGGTCGATGGCCTTCTTAGAATTCAGTCAGGATTAATGTCGCTGGTAATCCTTCTTTTGAATTCTGTGTGGATCAATTCCCACCAACCTCCATCTTCTATATAAGGCTCTCTGGGAGGGAATGTCCTTCCACACTCCACGAACCCTCTAGCTAAACAGGAAACATGGCCCCTCAACTCTCTAAGCCCCTTCAATAACCTCACCAGGATTTTGATAAGAGTTTAGAGGAATGGGATGGCTTTGGATGGGAGTGAGGGCACGCAAGCCAAAGGTCCTCCTCCCTCGATTGAGAGCCGTTACGGCTGTAGTTCGCGTCAGACTTCCGGCACAGCAAGGTTTGGGCATCATGCTGATGGTGTCATGCATGGCAGTCAGGAGGAAGGCCCATGAGGTACATAACGCTTTTCTCCGGGGTGCGTCCATGCCTGCCCTTCAAACTAGCAGTGACTTGTGCCTGGCCTACCTGCCGATGGAGGCTCGTAAGATTACGTCATGTTCAATGCCCAGGTGTTGCCGCCTCCAATGGTTAACCACCATGGGGCTGCGAGAGAATCAAGGGAACATTATGGGGAGGGGCCATCATGCGCTCTTGCATCTGCTCCTCTCTTCACGCCGACACCATCCACACCGGCCTGGGGGTTGTTGGTAGCCTTAAAACAAGCTTGCCTTAACCCCCTTCCCCAGGGTTAACTTTAGAACAGGTCCGTCTGGGCCTCTGTTTGTAGAATTAGCTTTAAAACAAGCCAGTCTGAGTTTCTATTTGTATCTTGTACTTATTTTTTATTAATAAAATGCTGCGATGTTTGTTTCCTTTTCCTATTCTCTGAATCTTTTACTTTTCTGCAATGATTATTTCTTGTGCAAACGCGTCATTGTCAGTTGTTCCTTCTTTCTCTTTTTTTTTTTTTTTTCTTTGGTAGGATTTAGGATCAGTGTCGCCAGTGGTGACGAAAAACTGCCAAACCTCGCGCGAGCCCCCAACAAGGGAATCATTAACCATTGCGCTTGCTAACGCACTAGCTCTACCCCACAGACGACGCTAATTGTAGGGACCGAATTTGAGCACTTCTACTGTTGAGAGAGTGGACTCAAGCCCGGTTGGCCCATTACAATGAATTTGTAGAGAGTGGGTTCAAGAACTAGGCCCTAGCAAACGAACAACGCCCAATGTAGAATTCCCCTCCGTTGAAGGCTGGCGCACCAGGGTTACCCTCCAAGGTCGCTCTTTGGCAACGATCCGAGGAGCTTGACAGTGGTCTCTCTCCTTCTCCCTGCCCATCGTCCTCCCTTACGTTCATCTGTTTCTTCCCCTTATATAGCCCATTTTCTCACAATCTCTTTCTTCCACTTGTTGATCATCCACGCCACTCTCTTTTGACCGTCCGTCCCATTAGCTGCTTTACCAGTACTCATGTGAGTTACAGCAATCAAGGCTACCCTGTCCAGAAGTCACATCTCCATTAGTGCGGTCAGAGGGTTAGGTGAGCGCATTTAGTGCGGAGGTGACAACCTATCCAAGGCTTGCTCCCCCACTTAGTGTTGGTCTCGGTCCTCTGAGGACAGGGTCATGCTCAGTGGGGCTCCTAGCAACTCAGACCTTTATACTTTGTCCTCAGACTCACCTTCCTCCTCGGCATGGGCCCTGGGCCGGATGTAAAGTGGGCCGAGGTTACCAAGTTTTCTGGCCCCACACACATTATTCAGCATTTCATCTTATCATTATTTTTTTACTGTATAAATTTTAGGACAAAGTTCAACTACAAAAATTGTTGAAGCCTTAAGCTACAATCTTGCTCAATATTTTTTTTATTGGAGGTGAATTTTGACAAATTCACAATTGAATTACATATTCTTCTTATATCCTCCATGTTTGCAAAATTTCTAGAAAATTAAAGATCAATAGCTATATCATCAATAAATTGTTTGAATGGCAAGTTTTTGTAGTTTAAAATATAAGCTTATAGATCATATAGTAAATAATATCCGATTAACACAAAATTTGACATATGTATTAAAAGCGTAAAGAATATGTAATTCAACAGTTAGATTTTTAAAATATGTAATAATGTTTATTTTATTGAGTACAGTTGTAGCCTTAGGCTACAACTAATTTTATAGCTAAACTTTATCCTAAATTTATTTATCTTTCTCTCAGTCTTGTAGTATAATTTGAATGTTCTTTTGGAATATTAATATTATTAGATGGTTTAAATATTACCAATGGTAATAGTAATTGGTAGACATAATCACAAAATTTTCAACAAAAATATTTATAGATTAATATTACTCAATGTATGTCAGGCCTCAGGACTAAATATAGTGGCTTTAAAAGTTGAATATGATCTAATAGTGTTTTAGAACTTAACCATAAGTAATGTTAAGTTGTCTCTTTTGAGCAAAATAAAATAAATAAATATATGGGTTTGAAATGAATTTGGATTCATTAAATATATGTGGAGCAAATTTGGGATTAAATTGCTCAAATTTAATAGAATTTGAAAAGAGTTTGGCATTTATTTTTTTTAATAAATTCAAGTTTAGAATAAGCACTTTTAACCAAAACCTGTATTTTTCAATTTTTAAGTAAGTGCACCTAAATGGACTGAATTGGAGCGAAGTGGATTGAAATGTACTGTGAAAAAAAAAAAAAAAAAAAAAAAAAAACACCGAATTGGAGTGAATGGACATAAGCAATATCTCTTTTGCGACAATGATAACCTCTTTGTACTCTTATATATCTTGTTGTACATTTAAAGCAATATGTTTTTTTTTTTGGTTTTTTTTTTTTTTTCCTTTGATGGATCATTCAACCTCTTTGTACTCTTATATATCTTGTTGTACATTAGTTTCTGGCTTACATGGGAGATGTGTGTTGCAATGCTGGTATCTATTAGAGAAAAACACTGGAAGTACAATAAATGCATTTTTTCCCCTCTCACTTGAATGATTCCATTAATTAAATCCAAGACTCACTTTTCATATGAAATGAGGAAAAGTTTACTCCCAAAATATTCTATAAATTTTCATCCGTCATATTAGGTTTAAAGTTTTCCTTTTCTCCACTTTAATGTTTGCAATTGGCACTACATGAGAAAAAAAAAAAAAGAAAGAAAAAAGAAACCGTTGAAAATTTATTACAAGTTTTCCTTAAAATTGCAATTTATCATTGATAAACTCAAAGAAAGATTATGGTAACTTCGTATAGAATCCTATGGAAGACCCCTTACTTTTATAGAGAGTTATTACTAAAAACTAATAATGAAGGGCCTACTTGTACAAATTTTTTATCAATCCATTACATAATGATTTATAAATCCACCATGTATACTTTTAATCATGTAGCATTATTCATGTTATTTATGAAACATGACTTAATAATTTGAAAGGGTCCACCAATCTGGTTTGGAGGAAAGCTGTCATTTCTATCATTTGTGTTGCTTGAAAAAGAAGAAGTGAAATTACATTTTTCCCCTCCCTCTCTTCCCCTATTCTTTTTTCCCATGTAGCGGGCTGGCTAAACCCAATTAACATCACAACACGGCCCATGTGGCTCCAACACTCAAACACAATCATCACTAAAATGGGTGATGGATTTGGATTTGGGCCAGTATGGGGCATTCAAAAGAAGCCTAAAGAAGACCTTAAAATTAAAGCCTAACTAAGGAGACCCAATCTTTTTTATTTTTTAGATAAGTAAACCAAGGAGACTACTCTAATACAAAGAAAATTAGCATAATTTCCACAATAAATTTTTCCTATGACCTAAAAAAAAAAAAAAAAAAAATCATTGCAAGGCAAGGAAAATAATGAATTTTAACTTCAACTAAAAGGTGTACCTAAACATGTTCTATCAGTTCATCCATCCACCAACGGTACTATATAGAGCCACAAACCTATTCACAGGTTGGCAAATCATTCCTAGAGTAGATAAAAGATAAACAAAAAAGTCATCCTCGGTCCTACTTACAGAGGGGAGACCTTTGATGTACTTTATATAATTGTAAGATTTCCTTCCCCTTCGAGGGGTGATATAAGACGCGGTTTTTTTGCAGGTGGTTGCTCATGCGTGTCTGCAATGTGATCATCACTAATCTCCTGCAATTTATCACAAGCAACCTCCCCGTTACCCACTATCAGCTCTTTTGCAGGTTGTTGCTCATGAGTCTCCGCGATCTGATCGTCAACAATCTCCTGCACGTTATCACAAGCAACCTCCCCGTTACCCATTATCAGCTCTTTTGCAGGTTGTTGCTCATGTGTCTCCACGATCTGATCGTCAACAATCTCCTGCACGTTATCACAAGCGACCCCGTTACCTATTATCAGCTCTTTTGCTGGTTGTTGCTCATTTGTCTCTGCAATCTGATCGTCACCAATCTCCTGCACAGTATCACAAGCAACCTCCCCCTTACCCATTATCAGCTCTTTTGCTGGTTGTTGCTCATGTGTCTCTGCAATCTGATCGTCACCAATCTCCTGCACAGTATCACAAGCAACCTCCCCCTTACCCATTATCAGCTCTTTTGCTGGTTGTTGCTCATGTGTCTCTGCAATCTGATCTTCACCAATCTCCTGCACGCTATCACAAGCAACCTCCCCGTTACCCATTATCAGCTCTTTTGCAGGTTGTTGCTCATGTGTCTCTGCAATCTGATCTTCACCAATCTCCTGCACGCTATCACAAGCAACCTCCCCCTTACCCATTATCAGCTCTTTTGCAGGTTGTTCCTCGTGTGTCTCTGCAATCTGATCGTCACCAATCTCCTGCACGTTATCACAAGCAACCTCCCCGTTACCCATTATCAGCTCTTTTGCAGGTTGTTGCTCATGTGTCTCTGCAATCTGATCGTCACCAATCTGCACATTATCACAAGCAACCTCCCCATTACCCATTATATCAGAATCTTGATGCAACAAGATATCTGAATTTTCTTGATGGGAGGGGAGGCCATCATTATTCTCATTACCATCATACATCTTATCAGGGTCTTCGGAACCTTCAACAGCAAAAGCATCCAGCAAAACACTATCTGCCAAACATTCCATGTTTGCCGCTGATAGACGTCTTTGATCATCTGTTTCTTCCCTCTGACTTGTACCCACATTTTCCCTGACTAGGCAATTTTCAATGATCCCTACATCTGAATCATCAGAGGCACAACTTAATGTCTCAGGAGAGGAGTCAACAACATTGTCATGCTGTGTGTGCATGGAGATCCCTAAATTATAAGAACTTTCCATTCCAAGATCTCTTGATGAATATGGAATGCTACTTTCTTGAGGTATGATGCCAACCATTTGCTGAAAACCAGTATCACCGGAAGGCAAAAACACAAAATGGTCACTGTTTTCTGCATCTTCCTATGATGACACAGAAAGATAAGGCATTAGACTTGCAAATATGGCAGTTGGGTTTCACAAGAAATTAGAATCACATAAATCTTACAAAATGGATACCGTTTTCCATGGGTTCTGAGGGCTTGCATGTGACTTAAATGTTATTTTATTGAACAGAAAAACACAATTTGTAAGCTGCATAAATATAATAAAACTTGATATTACTAATGAAAAGCTTTTTATTTTATTTTTAAACAGTACACAATCTTATTTTTTCTTTCTTTTTATTTTTATTTTTATTTTATAATTAAATAGTTGGGGAAGAGGGGTATTTGAACTTGGATGCCTCCTTTGGAAATACCTAGAGGTGTCAACCAGTTGAGCTATAAGGCTTTTGGCTTTATACCAAACAGTTTTCAGTTATTGATTAGAAAAATTGCTTGCTCTTTTAATCTCTGTCCCTTTTTCCATTTTGGGAAGTTCCACAAATAGATGTTCAGTTATTCACTTTCCAAAATGGGAAAACATAATTATATTACTTCACTAAACTTTGTGAACTTATTATGAAATATAATAAATTAAAAACCATATATATGAAAAGCAATGGATTTTTATTTGCATGTGAAAGCAATAAATGTTGTTCCCTTAAATAGTTTAGATTTAAAGGTTTTTTTTTTTTTTTTTTTTAATTGAGAAAAAAGATTGGAAGGAATGAACAAACAAAATGAGACAGTAGTATCCGTTAGGTTTATTTCACAGGTTAGTCTAACGCAGAAATTGGCAGGGAGAAATTATTTCCAATGCATTAACTAGCAAAGGGAGAAAATAAAATTCTAAATCAGTTTCATGTTATCACCAAACACTGCTTTCAAACTCAATGATATGAGAGGGAATTGGCAAATAATACAGAGACACAAGAAAAGTGTTAGAAAGCAACATCCAGAAACACTGAAGCTGCACGAAATTTAATAAACTTCCTTGAAAAAGAACAGCTTGTAACACTCACACAAACAGAAAGTGTTAGCAAGCAACATCCAGAAACACTGAAGTAGCACAAAGTGGAATAAAAAACTTCCTTAAATAGAACCAGTTGTTTTGATCAATTGGCATCCTTAGTTAATATTCTTAATTTCTTATAACTGAAAAAATAAAAATAAAACTGAGATATTCTTAATGAAAAAAGGAAGAAAAGTTAATACCTCTGTTGGACCATTGAGATGGTAATAAGATGACGATTGGTCAAAAGATGGTAACCGTCCAAGTAATGATCCTGCAGTTGCTCCTGACTCAAGAAACTCTTTGAGAACCAAGCCTGTGTCGTTGACACATTGAGAACTGATCGAAGATACTGATAAAACAGTCATTTCAATCCCCTGGCCAGCCTGGGAACTAGATAAATTGCCCTGGGGAGCTATTGCAGGACTGCATCTCTGAGAAAGAAACTCCACACCAGTTTCACTCTTATTATTCTCAGGAAATTCAGAGGGCCCATCTTCGTCACTGCAAGCAGCTGATGAGACTTCTGGAGAACGATGTTTTAGGAGTACAGATATTAGCTTCTGGATAAGAGTACGCTTCAGAGAAGCCTCAGCAGGTGGAAACCAATTCACATCAAGCTGGGGAAAGACAAGTGTAATTATGCATGAATAACATCTTAAGAATCAAATAAATGAAAGAGCATAATCAATATGTTATAGTGTAATACACAGTCCACACAGCACAAGCAAACAGAAGGGGAGATGGAAAAAAAAAGGGGGGGGGGGGGGGGGCCCACCCCCCCCCAAAAAGACACACACAGCATATTCATTACCAGAATCAAATATTGTTTATATCCAAGGCATATTCTTTGAGGAAGCTCCTATTTTGAGTTTTCACCTTATGTTACTTACCAAAAAAAAAAATATTTATCCAATGCATATTCACTACTCAGTAATATTAGCAATACTAATGGCTTCAAGCAATCCCCTACCACCCCCCCCCCCC
>NW_027069632.1:947190-1114832 GCF_002906115.3 Quercus suber | reverse complement strand
TCCAAGTAATGATCCTGCAGTTGCTCCTGACTCAAGAAACTCTTTGAGAACCAAGCCTGTGTCGTTGACACATTGAGAACTGATCGAAGATACTGATAAAACAGTCATTTCAATCCCCTGGCCAGCCTGGGAACTAGATAAATTGCCCTGGGGAGCTATTGCAGGACTGCATCTCTGAGAAAGAAACTCCACACCAGTTTCACTCTTATTATTCTCAGGAAATTCAGAGGGCCCATCTTCGTCACTGCAAGCAGCTGATGAGACTTCTGGAGAACGATGTTTTAGGAGTACAGATATTAGCTTCTGGATAAGAGTACGCTTCAGAGAAGCCTCAGCAGGTGGAAACCAATTCACATCAAGCTGGGGAAAGACAAGTGTAATTATGCATGAATAACATCTTAAGAATCAAATAAATGAAAGAGCATAATCAATATGTTATAGTGTAATACACAGTCCACACAGCACAAGCAAACAGAAGGGGAGATGGAAAAAAAAAGGGGGGGGGGGGGGGGCAAAAATAGAGAATATTTAAATAAGGGGAAAAAAGAAAAGAAACATAAAAAAAGATTGGCTTAAATTCAAATTGACGTGTAATATAAGCTAAAAATTGCAATTCAAACAAATTATAAAGCTTACACCACAATCAAAACACTTGTAATAAAGGGTTCCACTAAGTATGTCAGGATTTCATGCAATCAATTTCAATACTTTACATGCCACAATCAAAATTCAAGGAACTAAAATGTGAAAACATATTAAAATGTTCATGACGATAGATGAAAAGTGACAATTAAGCAGTCTACTTACAAACTTGGAGGACTTGATTATTTTGAATGGACTGAAATTAACAGGAGCTTCTGCTAGGAAGAGCTCCAGATAGTGGAGCAGAAATAGACCACAATCAAATGAATTCTCCTGCTGTGGCAGCTGACATGGAATGTGAATTAATGTCAGAATAACAAAAATTATACATAACCCATGATTTTTTTTTTTTTTTTTTTTGGGGGAAGGGGGGGTGGGGGGTGTACAAATTACAGCCAATTCCTAGCAAAAATTGGTCATAACAAATTATATGCTAGGGAAATGAAAATAACCAGATAAATTAAGCTAAAAAAGATTGCATATGCTTCATAATTTTCTCAACTGGTAACTATAACTCAAAAGGAGAGTTGATTATTTTTGATAGCAAAAGGGAGAAAAAATATGTTAAAATTAATCTTCTATTAAATTTTATTATCTTGTGTAACTTTACAGATTAGTTATCTATGTAACTAAACAAAGTTGAATGCATCTTCATGTAAATTTTATTATCTTGTGTAAATTTAGAGATTAGCAATCAGCCAAAGAAATTGTTAGAAAGGATACAACAAAATACATTAATGTATTTCATTCATATGAGATATCTATAACAGGCTCATTATATAGAGTGCACATTCCATCCACCCGCTCACACATGGAAAAAAAAAGGGGGGGGTCAATAATTCAATATTAAACCCATAAATGATGCATTCTATAGCTCGAGAAACTAAACTTTTATAAAAGAAAACTTAAGAAACCATCATCTTCCAAACCCCACCACACCCCCCCCCCCCCAAAAAAAAAGAATAGTTAACAAAAAAGATTTACATTTCAAATACAATCATTTATATAGATAAATGAGACTAAGCCACATAAAATAAAATAAATAAATAAATAAATCAAATTCTTGGGATTTAATACATTTGTGGTTAACCCCATTTCTTTGAATAATAGGGAAAACAATTCTTTAACTGATATGAAATAGCATTAACAAAATTGGATAAAATATCTCTGGATAAATCAAGCATATTTTAACGAACTTAATTTAATTAAATAAGTTATGTAGTAGGGGCCCCATATAGAAGAATACTAACTGAATTCAAGCTCCATCAAACATCTCCAACTTCTTCACAGTTCAAACTTTTTTTGCAGGTATTGTAGCTAAGAATGGAGGTAGATTTAGCCACATTTCACTGTAATTTCCATAGCATTGAAATTCCATAATGACAAAAGGAGACTCACTAACATGATTTTGATTGCATATAATGCTGAGAATAAAATCACAGGTGAAATAGTTGCTCTGCTGTATTGAATAACATTAAAATGTTATTCTGATGATCAACAAAACATTCAGTTGGGCCAATTCCCTTCCAACCCCACAGCTTACCCATAGTTGCTTGGCTGCTAGAAGCAACTTTACAAGCAATTTTTTTTTTTTTTATCCATGATTCCACTTTAAAGTAGAAAAAAGATTGTTAACTAAAACTAGAGGCAATACCTCAAGTGAGACAAACCGCAGGTTAAGAAATTTAGAAGAGAGATCTTCTGGTGCCTCCTTTTGCCTCTCTTTCCACTCTTCCCACAAATAACTGTCATGTCAAGATTGTAATGAGTATGTGCACAATTTGCTGGATGTAACTTTTGAAAAGGTTTTTAAAAAAAGAAGCTTAAAATGAAACAGATATGATTAATCAAGAATAAATTTAAAAATATTAGAGACACGAATTCTGAAAGGGAAAATGGAGAGAGAAAAACAGAGAAATATTAAGAAACACAATGTGAAATTTTGAATCATAAGCAATGTAGTTATTTCATTGACAAACCCCAAGAAAAACAAATGCTAGCTAAAGAATGAAGTATAATTCAGATGTTTACTCCATCTAAAATTAAAAATAAAATTCAGCCTGCTCATCAGTCATATATATAAAATTTTCTAAGTAACAAAAGAAAAAGTGTCCAAATTTACAAAGCAGTAGAGGATCAGAAGTGATGATTAACAGGCCTTAAAATGAGAAACAGAAAGAGGTAGCTAATACCTCTCATCAGCTCTTATCTAAGTAACGCTATTCACTAATTTATCTACTTGTGAATGGAAAATGACTGCACATGACCTAGTTTTTTGTTCTTAGTTTTTTGTTGGTTGTTTGTTTTGTTGTTTCTCTGTTTGTTTCCTCCCTTGTATCCTTTGCCTGCCTTATGTAGTTTTCATGAGGTAGTTTCTTGAATATACTTCTTTCTTACTTATCAAAAAAAAAAAAAAAAAAAAACATGACCTAGTGCAGATTTGGCTCAACTAACACAAGAAATGGATGCAATTGCCAATATAAATAATCATGCCTAAACTTAATAAATGGATAAAAGATATAGAGAACAACTTAAAAAGTACCTACTTTTATTATACTTAGAAGGCAACCAAAAAAAAAAAAGTATATATGACTCAGAAATGGTTCCTGCTGAACGAAAAGAAATGTTTATTACTGTCAGCAGTGCAATCAGAAAAAGACTGCCCATGTTGATATAATATGCACACAAGTTATAACATGCTCTAATTTTTCAATTGGTATAAAAGAAATAGCCAATCATTCAAGAGAAATGACATTGATAAAAATAATAATAATAACTGATAAAAGCATACCTAAACACACATAAACACAAAAAGAGTCATGTACAGGACAAAAAAAGAAATGAAACTTAAGTCAAGTTTTATTTTTAACAAAACCTGATTTAAGCATAAACAATCTTCTGCAGAAACTTGAAACTAATTGTCATGTAACAATTTATATTAGGGTAAGTCATACTTTTGGTCCCTCAAATTTGGTGTAGGTACGGTTTTGGTCCCTCAATTAAAAAGTTCTAATTTGGTCATTGAAATGTTTAAAGGGCAACAATTTTGGTCTCTCCACACTATGGCACCCCATTTTTCAGAGGACCAAAATTGAACTAAACACATATTAGAGGGATCAAAATCAAATCAAACCCACAGACAAAGGGACAAATGCTCACTTTTCAAAATTTTATGGACCAAAATGGAACTTATTCTAAGTATCTAGGACCAAAAGTATAATTCACTCTTTATGTTATTAAAGTGTTACAAGAAGAAAATCTGTTATTGTAAAATGGACTCATAGAATACTTGGGTTCTTTGGTTTGAGAATAAATGTAGTACCACCATCTTCCATTAGAATCAAATCTGAAGAAGAAAAAGAAAAATACCTAACAGTTTGAGGGACACAAAGCACTAATTATTTGAAATTATTAAATAGTACTAGTAAATGCGTTCTAATTATTTCATCAGTCAAAATCATTATAATTAATAGTCATACTATAAAAATGCAATTTACCATGTAAAACAAACTCAAATACAAACTTTTTATAATTACCGAAAATAAGAAGAGAGAACTATCTCACAAGCAAACACAATTATTGATTAACCATTAAATAGATGGCATGCATATATCTTGAGACAAAGCGACACGTTTGAACAAAACATTGGAGCAACCATCATCCCCTTTTTTTGTGTGTGTGTGGGGGGGGACCCCCCCCCCCCCCCCCCCCCCCCAAATGGCATGATGCAGCAATAGCAAGGTTAGAGCAGCAATATCCTCTTTGGAAGCCTAAGGTTTTCCAAAGGTTAAGGCAAAGACCAAGAAAAGGTATCTATGGTAGTAATTAGTAAATTAGGTTTTTATATTTAGGCAAAAATGCAAATAACACCCTCAAAGTTTGCTCAATTGTCACTTTGGTCCTGTAAGTTTCATTTTTGTCATTTTGGTCCCGTGAGTTCACATTTGTTGTCACCATTTGTCCTTACTCCATTCCCTTAAAAAAGTTGCCTTAAAACTAGCCTTAAGCGATGATAGAAGATGTAAACTTTACCAAACCAAATGACCAAACTCAAAGGATGTAATTTGTACTTTTTTTTCTTTAAAAAAAAAAAAGAGATAGAGAGAGAGATTTTAATATGTTTTTAACATTTAACAAGACTTATGGATGGAAAGGATGATCAAATGCAAATTTAGAGGACCAAAATGACAAAAATAAAACTTACAACACCAAAATGACAATTGACCGAACTTAAAGGGTGTTATTTGTATTTTTGCCTATATTTTATTTGGTTATTCAAGAGTCAAAAGTACTTTAGTAATTCTATAATTGTTGAGTATGGACCAAAGTAGTGGACCTTGGGTTTTATTTTATTAATAGTAAGTTTTTTCCTTAGTTTATTGGTCTTTATGTGTGGGCTTTGGTTTGATTCAATTGGGAGTAGGAGTCATAATTCTATTAGGCCATCAGGGGAAGTTAAGATTTAGGATCCATATAAGTATGGTAAATTCGATAAGTCCCTGAATGCTTCTTTTATTGCTCTTATTCCTAAGAAATATAAAGCATCTAATATAAGAGATTTTGAACCAATAAGTTTGGTCGGTAGCATCTATAAGATCTTGGCTAAGGTGTTGGCATATCGGTTGAGAGGGGTGCTAGATGGTCTCATTTCTGAATCTCAAAATGCTTTTGTGGGGGGTCGTCAGATTTTGGATTCAGTTCTGGTTGCAAATAAGCGTGTAGATGGTTGTATTCGGAGTAACATATCAGGTGTAATATGTAAAGTGGACATAGAAAAAGCCTATGAACATGTAATTTAGGAGACTTTGCTTTACTTGTTAGAGAGGATGGGTTTTGGAGTTAAATGGCGACAATGGATCCATACATGTATACCTTCTGTCCAGTTTTCAGTAATAGCTATAATGGTTCTCTAGTCAGTTTTTTTCACAATTCAAGAGGCTTAAGACAAGGGGATCCTTTATCTCCTATGCTATCTCTTGATGATGGAAAAGTACTAGAATGCTTAGGCAAATGGAGGGGGCTGGTATTATCAGGGGATTCAAGGTGCATGGAGTTGGAGGTGAAGAGTTATGTATATCTCATTTGTTATTTGCAGATGATACTATTCTTTTTTTGTTATACCAATGTCGAGCATATTCTTCATATTAGGATGTTGCTGACTTGCTTCACAGCGGTTACAGGGCTAAGGATAAATGTTAGTAAAAGTGAGATAGTTCTGGTTGGTAATGTGGATAATGTAGACGTTCTAGCTGACATTTTGGGCTGCAAGGTTGGAATTTTGCCTATGTCTTACTTGGTATGGCATTGGGAGCTTCCTATAAGCCGTCCTCATATATATATATATATATATATATTTTTTTTTTTGATAAGTAGAAGCCGTCCTCTATTTGGAATCCGATTTTGGAGAAACCGGAAAGACGATTAGCAGGATGGAAGAAAAGGTATCTATCTATGGGGGGTCGCCTAACTTTGCTTAAGAGTATGCTTTCGAGCATTCCCACTTATTATTTGTCTTTGTTTACTATTCCTACTAGAGAGACTAATAGGATTGAGAAGTTACAGGGGGATTTTCTATGAGGTTTAGGGTATGAGCATAAAATTCATTTGGTAGGGTGGGATAAGGTGTGTTCTCCTATGGCTGGTGGTGGGTTGGGGATTAGGAAAATCACCACCTTTAATAAAGCCCTTCCGGGCAAGTGGTTGTGGCAGTATGGGGTTGGGGAGACACGCATATGGAGGCAGGTGATAGCTTAGAAATTTTTGGAGGAATGTGTGTGGGTGTGGGTGTTTTTTTTTTTTTTTTGGTGGGGAGTTTTAGTAAGTTCATTTATTTTGAGATTAGGTTGGGAAGTAGGGTCCGGTTTTGGCATGATTGTTGGTGTGGGGATCAACTATTGAAAATATCCTTCCCAATTTTATTTAAGATTGCTACTCATAGGGAGGCATTTGATTTTATTTGAGATTGCTACTCATAGGGAGGCATATGTGGCTAATATGTTGGTGAGTCACATGGCAAAGGAAGGGTGGAATTGGGATGTTTGGCTCCAACGTGGTTTCAACGATTGGGAAATGGAGTTGGTGGGGGCCTTTTCTCATGCCTTGGAGTCCCAAAATCCTCCAAATGAGGACAAGGATAGGATGAGGTGGAGGTTCAAGTCGAACACGAATTTTGACACACAATCCTTTTATGTTGGTTTGAGGGGATCTAACTCCACTACTTTTCCTTGGAACAGCATTTGGGGTATGAAGGCTCCATGTCAAGTATCGTTCTTTGTTTGGATACCTGCATGGGGGAAGATTATAACAGGTGACTATTTGAGGAGAAGGGGCATTCCAATTGTGGATTGGTGCTGCCTATGCCAGTGTAGTGAAGAGAGTGTTGATCATCTCCTGTTGCATTGTTAGAAAGCTCTTGGTTATGGACTTTTGCATTTAGATCATGCAGTATTGCTTGGGTTTTACCCAAGAAGGTTTTTAATTTATTGGCAGGATGGAGAAACTGTCTGGGGGAAGCACTCTTCAAATATTTGGAATTTGATAATTGATGTCGCAGAAGCTACATTGTGTGATGTGGATTATTTGGAGGGAGCATAATAGTCGTACTTTTGAAGATGTGGAGCTTACTAGGGATCAGCTTAGAAGCTTTATTTGCAGGGACCTTGTTTGATTGGTCTCGTGTGTGGGGATTTACTTCTAGGAAATCCATTCCGCTGTTTTTAGATTTCCTTTCTTCTTGTACATGTATATTTTTTTTATGGTTACTTCATTTTTCTAATGAAAAATAATGAAGTAGTCTTCTCTAAATAGTAAATATAAGCTTTCTTACCTTTAAAAAAAAAAGTATTTTATTGTACTAAAGCAAGAGGAAGTTGATTAAGAATATTATTTAGTGTTTTCAGTGGTGAGGCACAGTTGGCCTTATTATTTATTTTCTCCCTTTGTCTTCTCTCATTTCTTGTGGTACTATTCACATTTTTTTTATAGGTAATAAAACTTTTATTCAAAAATCCTGAACTGATGTTCACAATGGTGAACATTCTGATCAAGAAAAGATACAAGTTCAAAAACTTAATATAATAGAGCGTAAGAATTCAAAAATGGAAATGCAATTCGTAAAACCCCAAACACACGCCCACATATACCATTCATACAGCTCCAAGAAACCATAAAATTCTCTCTTCCTTTTTACAACCCCAAATTAAGCCCTTTCATTTACCTATCAAATTTCGAAAGCCTAAAACCCCACATACTTCTACCAAATAGCCATCAAACAAGTCATCAAAACTACTTTTTAATTCGTACCATCAACCCCATAACCCTTTTTTCAACAATTCTAAAGCCTAGACCCACAAATTCTCCTAACACTAAACCGACCACAAGCACACAGAATTTGTCCTATGTCAATTACAAGAAAGGAAATTTGTGCTTGTAGTGGGTTTAGGGTTAACATGAATCAAGGTGTTCCACTTTTTAAAACTCTAGTTATTTGAAAATGAATAGTTTTTTTTTTTTTTTTTTTTTAGGATTAAACTGGAAGCACAAAAAAACATAAGAAAAGTACTAGTCTCAATTCAAAAGTCATCACAGATTTTGTTGTGGATGCTAAGTTTAAAGAAATAGGGCTAGATGTGAACGTTCTAGGCTAAAGATTAAGTCTTTTTTCTTGCAAACTCTCCTTGACTGGAGTGTGGCTTTATCCCATTTTTCCTGTTTTTCCCTTCCTGTTTTACTTGATCGTTGTAATTTTGGTTTTTGATTTGTGCCCTCATAGTACATCCCCAATGTACTCGGGTTAGCTTTTTTTTTTTTTTTTTTGTTGAGAAATTACACTTTACCACCCTAAACTATACACTATATTACACTTTGCACCCTAAACTATTCAAATGCACACTTTGCTACCTAAACTATCACAATTATCACACTTTGCACCCCCACATTACTTTTACTATTAAGTTAGACAGAAATTAATATCACATGACTTGCACATGATTTTTACTTAGGTGGCACACTGTTTAAAGACCAAAACACCCTTTTCACTAATAATTGAAATCAAATACTTATTTCTTTTCTCATTTTTTTTCCAGCTCTCTCTCTCTCTCTCTCTCTCTCTCTCTCTCTTGTGCGTACAGGTACAGCTCTTCCCCTCTCTCTTGTCCATGGCAGCTCTTCTCCTCTTCTCCTCTTTACCGTTATTCAGTTTCTCTTCTCCCCAAATCAATTGCTGATAAGCACAAGTCTTCCTAAGGTCAAATGAAGTGATTGGTAGCTAGGGCGTTTCCCTACTTTTGGGCTTGCCTAAACATACCACCCTTGTTTTCTGGGAATTATTTGACTTTATGTTTGGTTTTCCAAATAGAGGGAAATAGATTAAAACATTTCGGTCTTGTTTTACCATTCATTTCTAAGATTAGCTCATTAGTTATTACAAGCAACGCAAAGATGGTGTTGAATTGGCTCTTGTTTAATGGAATTAAAGGACCAGCAATATTACGTAGTTCTTTGAAAATTAAAACTCATTGCAATGTCCTTCAGTGCTTTATAAAATACAATACAGTCAGTCATACAGTGCTTCTTGGAAAAGAAATACAGTCAGTCATACAGGGAAGAGCTGCTGGGCAGGAGAGAGAGGAAGGACTGTACGCAGAGAGAGAAAGACCAGAAAAAAAATAAAATAAAAGAAAAGAAATAAGCATTTTGTTTTTAATTGTTTGTGAAAAGGGTGTTTTGGTCTTTAAATAGTGTGACACCCAAGCGAAAATCATGTGCAAGTCATGTGATATTAATTTCTGTCTAACTTAACAGTAAAAGTAATGTGAGGGTGCAAAGTGTGCTAAGTGTGATAGTTAAGAGTGCAAAGTGTGCATTCGAATAGTTTAGGGTGCAAAGTGTAATCTAGTGTATAGTTTAGGGTAGTAAAGTGTATTTTCCCTTTTTTTTTCTTTTAATAAAATTTTTACGTTACCTATCAAAATAAAAAAGTTTAAAGAAATAGCATTATTAATTTATCAAAAATAAAAGAAATAGCATTAGTAAATCTTTTTCTCTTGATTTGATAATTTAGCAAATTCCAATATTAAGCAACAGCTTTATCTAGTTAGTTGGCTCATATGACCATTCGGCTTTCACAAGAAACATGAAAAATTATTTGAGTTATGAAGAAAAAACATAAGAAAAACTAGAAGAAAAAAAAAATATATGAATACATTAAGGAGAATTTAAAACTTACTGATCCACAATATCCCACGCAGCCATGTATTTCACGTTCATAGAGGTGATCATTTCCTGTTTGTGGGACCAATTAGGCTCAACTACTGCAATCTTCAACTCCTCAATGCCTTGAAATCCAGGTACGTGGAGTAAATCAGCAAAGTTAGAACCTGCTATTAGCTTAATAAAACAGCATACTGCAAAGCAGATAAAAAATTTAAACCACATCCTATTCAAAAAAATGAAAGTTCATACATATTTATTCTTCTAGACCAAAAAGAAGCAAATGTTGTCTTACAAAAAGGTATAACATATCTTTCAAGAAAACATCTATATACATATAATTTGATAAACAATAAACACCTCATCAATACTTACAATGAAGACTAACTATTAGTATTTACTAACCATAAAATTACATTCTAATAAAGTAACTTTTTGTTATTGCAATATGCCCAATTTATCCACCCCCATTTCTTTAATAATGTCACTGTGAATATATCACGTTGGCTGTTGCCCAATTTTGTGTCTTCACTCATAGACATAGGTTAAATGTCATTGAAAAGGAAGTGACTGTTTGAACAAAAACTGTAGGGAGGATGAATAATAGCAAAAAACACAGGACTTTACATTAGTTTCTTTCACCTAACAAAGTATTTGATAATTTACCAAATAAATGTCAGTGTCACTCAAAAATTAGAAAACAGAACGGTTGACTAATTACGATATGAAGTGCTAATCGAACCATATGGGTGTGAATTTAAAGAGCACTGACCTTGAGTGCTACATTCATTATTTGTTTGAACTGCATCTTCTGTAATTACACGGAGCTTTATAATGACAGTCTCAACCTGAATGCAGCCCATATAAGAAAAAACAGAACTTCAAAACCAAACATATATGAATATCACCAAAAATCCTAACAGGAGCATTAGAACTCACTCTTCGAGTCCACTGACAAGCAATATCAATAACATCATCGACTCCGCATTCAAAGTTAAAGGTTCCTTCATTTCCATGTGGATTTGAACCACTAATTTTGATGCAACTGTGTGAGAAAGTTAACTGGGGACCCGTACAATAAATATCCCGATATAAAACATAATCCGTAGAAAGAACGACCTCCATATCTGTGTCATCCTGTGAATTGCAAAAAATGATAAATAGTCACAATTCAAGAGGCCTTCTGACCACTACAAATAGAGATATTAGTAAAATGTACCAAATTTTAACAACAATGGTGCCAAGAATTACCTAGAAATTTAAATGGCTATCTAGAGAATAAGTACTAATCCTATTTGCAAACACCATACACCCCAAACAATTATGGTTTATTTTAAAAGAATTCTCAGAGTCAGACAGAAGCTAGTGTCTTCAGTCCCGACAAAACCATATGCTATTTCCAATTGAATGTAAAGCATTATCCCAAGCCAATGCAACCAAGGATGAACAAAAAATATGAGGTGGCAACAGAACTGAGTAACTTACAAACCATTTATTATAATCTATAACTGCAATAAGCATTACTTGATGGGCGTGGGGAACAAATAGTGGTCAATTTTTCCCTTGATGATAAGCTGTAAATCACCACATGCAATCATTGCAAGGAAAATGTGGACAAAAATACCATAAGTGCGAAGTGGCTCCCCAAAGCATTACATTATCCATCCAAAGTAGGTGGGAAAAATGACACAATAATGTTTTACATAGCCAATCAACAAATAATGCCCCAATAGATACGGAGAATTTAGGTGAAGGACTCCATAATCAAGAAATCCTGGATGGTTTAGTCTTTCAGATCTAAACAACATCATTTTTGAAACCCTCAAAGGTCAGTCAATTCTGCTCAATCTCTACTTAAAAAATCCTAATATTTTCAAATTTATTAAAAAAAAAAAAAAAGATAATTACCATTCCCATATCGCCAAAGGACTGCTCTGTTGCATAACCATTCAATGAAACTGAAATTATACAACAGAGTATAGTAAGAAGATGGAGGTAGTCCACATAAATGTAAAACACACAATGCAGTTAATAAGTATCATAATCCTGAGAAATACCTCCATCTTCTGCAGTTTCAGAGGTAGGACTTGAGGGAGAATTCCCACTCATGCTCTCATCAGCATCTGAGATCACATCAACTGGCTCATTCTGCACAAACTCCAGATAATGTAAACATGATTTTCAATATTCATTTATAATTAGAAAACATATGAAAGTAAAAGTACTTTGGATGGAGCCTCCAAAAGTGCAGAATCTATCTGCCCTTTTTCTGGAGTAGAAGCTTCAAGGATTGAATCTTTTCTCTCCAGTTCAGAAATGAAACATCTGGATCCATTACTATCTGGTTTTAAATCAGGTTGTTCATGACCAATAGAATTGGAATCCCGGGTAGCATCCAACCCAGAGAAATCCCTTTTGTCAGCGAAGCTCTCTCCCTCTATGCCCAGAGGTTTAAATGAATTAGCATCATCACAACCATGTTTACAGTCAATTGCATCAACATCTACACAATGTATACTACCAACTTCCTTCGTTCCATGATTGGCTCCCTCAGTAACTGCAAACAGTTATAAATGCATTAAGAATACATAGAAATGGATTAAAATATTAAAGCTGAATCAGTTTAGATCCAACTTAATTAAAATAACAAGTTAAACAAGTCTTAAAAAAAATATAATAAGAAAAAAAAATTCAGAGGCAAGAAAAACCAATTCAAACATAAGAACAGGTTTAACATAAACTCCTGGCAACCAGCATGACCAGCAAAGTCTATAATTTATGGTTCATGACCACATGCTAATAATTTACCAAATTATGCAGGTAGAAAGACAGCTAAAGATTTTCTAATTCTTTACCATACTGATACAAAATTCTTGACCAGAAACCTTTCTTTCCCTACGAAAGAATTTCAAACAACAGTTTGGCTCAGCTACAAGCCTTGACACACACAATTGACAGGGACATCCACATGTCATTACCTAGTGCTTCTTAGGGTATCTTGGGTCATACTTTTTCTATTGTTCCATTCCTTTTTCTTCCCCTTTTTTTTCTTGTGCAATAGGATGAGGGCAATTTAGAAGAGAATCCATTTACTATGAAAGTCTGTAAACTGAAACAAACTTCTTAAACAAGCATTCAGTGTCACCTTAAAAAAAATACTACTAAATAAAAAATAAAAAGATGCTACACACAAATTTCGGCCAATTTAGAATTGGTACGGAAGCTCAATCTATGCTGTCTACAGAAACTTTAAACAGAACGTTTTAATATTATATATTTCACCAGATTAATGATTAATTGAACTCAAAAAGTGAGCTTGGTTAATACAATTCCCCCCACCCCCACCCCCCAATATATACATATATATATATATATATATATATATATTAAAAAAAAAAAACAAACAAACAAACAAACAAACACACACAAGTGTGAAAACCATCAACACAATTATACAAGGTAGTTCCTCGAGCATCCTGCTAAAACTTCCCTCTAATGTACTGTAGTGCATGTAACTTAGGAAATTACTTCGCCATGCAATTTATTTAAATATAAATTACTAAAGGGTCCCAGAAAATATCCTCCTTCAGTCAAGACAAACTCAAGAAATGAGAGGTTCAAAATGTACAGGAAAGTGTATAGACCTCTGCTTGAAAAGTGAAAACACACTTCATTCAACTCAACATTCCTTAACCCCAACTAATCAGAAAGGATTTCATGAAATTCAATATATTTTTTTTCTAAATAACATAATAACTTAACAGACCCAACCAAAACTTTCAGCAATTACCAAACAAAGAAAAGGTCAACAACTGCATACATTAAGCCTAGCCTGGATCATTGACTTACAGTTTACTCATACACTATAATTCCAATTCCTCCTACATCTGTGTGTGTGTGAAAAAACATTCGGTATCTTAAACCAAACACACCAACACGCACATACAGCTAGTCAAGACTCAAGACGTCCATTAACTACTCCCGCACGAGTATATAGCAAGTGAAAATCTAAACTCTAACTGGGCACACCCTTTTTGTATCATAAGAAACCGCCTCGGTTTTACAAATCTTGCCAATGCGTAAGACACAATGGAACTTCCTCTACTCTGGACAATTGGTTCCAAAATCGACGAATCACAGTCAACTGGACATGCGCAGCTCCAATTTGGGAGCTAAACTAATGGTGGAGTGTGAGATCGTGGCTCAAGTGCGTGTGTAAGTAACAATTAATAAGAAAAAACTAGTGGCGGATCAAATTCTCAATGAGAGATTCAAAACCAAACCTATATCGAAATCGAACACGCTCACTTTCTGTAGCGTACGTGCTCTACAAATTTAGCGCCAATTTATTCAAATATATACAAATAATCACGTAGAGAACAACTATTTTCCGAATTCTTGGAAAATTGCCAAATAAAGCAAAAAAAAAAAAAAAGTCTGTTTGGTTCCCGGGAAACTGTTGGAAAATAGAGGAAAGCATTACCACGTTCGAGAAAGTCGTCTTTCAAAGTGGAATGGTGATCGACGCTAGAGTTTTTGAACTTCTCGAGGAATTTTTCGGAAGCCAAATCAGCAAGCTCGTCTTCTTCCTTGAAATCGAACACGTCGAAACCACCAGCTCCTCTTCGCGGAGAGCTTTTCATCGTGATCGCGAATAAGTAGGGTTTTCAAACTCGATTAAGCTCGACTCAGTGAGTGAGGAACATTTAGGGTTTAGGAGAATCGCTGAAATTGAGAGAGAGAGAGAGAGAGAGAGAGAGAGAAATTGGGGAATTTTGGGAGAGTTGAATCGAGCCCTAATTTTGTACGGAGCAAGAACGAATTAGAGCCGGTAACCAGTTTTCAATGAAAAAATTAATAGTTGTGGAATTAGCAGGGTTCAGTGATGATTTTCCACTCGCAGTGACGGAGCGTGGAAAAGATTTTCCACGGTTTGTAAGGGGAAAGTATTTTCTACTCGTTTTAACAGAGCGGAGAGACTTGGAATTTGTGGGTTTTAGCAGTTTATACTTTATATATATATATATAAAAGTGGGAAGTATCTGCTTTCCTTTTCGTTCTTTTCTTTTTCTTTTTTTTTAAAATTTTTTTGGATAATGGAAGTAACCAAGTACTTGCTTTCCTCCTTCCTAGCAATTTAGGACAACGAGACACTTAAAAAAAAAAATGGAAATTTACAACAAAAAAAATTTCCGCGGTGATTTTTGACTCAAATTATGTAGGTCTATCCTAAAATTTCAGAGCACTTTCCCCCTTTTTGAGTAAAATCAATGACTCATTGGACTTGGACCACTTTGGTCACCCCTTTTTGTTGATTGGAGTGGCAAGGGGATGAATCGGATTAGAGGTGCTCACACACAAGGTGGAAGCAGTGTAAGTGCAATATATTTAAATGCATTAAAGATGAAGATAAAAATAAATAAATAAATTGTTTATAAACGAGTAAGAGATTCACAGGGTGTTTGGCATTGCGAGTAGGATGCAGCTATTTAGCATTTTGAGTAATTGACAAAATACCATGAATAGTCAAAAAGACAGAAATATTCCGACACTAAGTGTGAAATTGTAAATCTTTATCCTTAAAATTGTTTTAATTTCTAATGACTCCTTTAAAGTTATTTAGTGTGAAATTGCCAAATATTTACCAAATTCAGCTAAAAGAAATTTAACCCCTTAACACAATTTTCAACACATCTAAAAACAAAACCAAATATCTTAAATTAAAATGAAAATGTTTTTTTGATAAACTTCTTAATGGAAGTCATTCGAGAAATTTGAATGAACTAAATAACCAATTAAAGATAGTATTTATGGGTTGGATCAATGATGAATGTATATAACACATTGAGGATGATAGAAACTATTAGTCCCTTATTGTGTATGGTAATGTTGCTAGACTGGGAATCACCAACATAGACCCAAAAAAAAAAAAAATTATGTAACGTAACAATGAATAAGGAGTCCCAATATTTGTAAGTGGAACTAGTGAATCTACAAACGAAGAAGAAGAGATGTCAAAACAATGACGTTTGTCTAAATGATAAACGGCATCGTTTCTCATTTATATCTGGCGTGCCTTATTCAAGGCTGTAAACGATGTCACTTTATGGAACTATTCTTCCTCACTGAGCACAGCCTTGACTTGCTCTGTTTCAACCGACTTTGCTTCAAATATTTGTATAGACTTTGTTTTAGATATTTTGTATAAAATGAGATATTTTTATATGCAGCTGTCATTAGGTTGTTAGAGTTAGTTAGATTGGATCTTTCTAGAAATTGTGTAAGCTATATATTGCATTGTATGTGCATGGAATTGATTAAGCTTATAATACAAAGTTCAGAGAGTTTTTCTTCTCAACTTATCTCTCCGTTTCGTATTTCCTCCATTGTTGAAGCTTCAAGCTTTTTCTAATTCTCGCATGGTATCAGAGCCACAATCCATGGTGTCCTCTACTCCTTCAAGCTCTATTCCACCACCACAAACTACCACAACAGTCACTCCTACTCAGTCTCCTTCACCATTATTACTTCTTTCCAATATGTCAAACCTAATGTCCATAAAACTTGACTACACCAATTATATTCCATGGAAGCATCAGCTGATCACAATTCTGGAAGCTTATTCGTTGATTGAGCATATAGATGGCTCATCCATTCAACCTTGTCAATATCTCCTTGATGCTCAAGGAAGCTTGACTACAAATGTGAATCCAGACTTCCTGACTTGGAGAATCAAGGATAAAGCTTTGGTATCCTTGATCAATTCTACTCTCACTCCACAAGTGTTTCACTTGTAGTTGGAATTACCACTTCTAGAGAAGTATGGAATACTCTAGAACAAAGGTTCACATCAACCTCAAGGGCAAACATCTTGAACCTAAAACTTGAGCTACAAAGCCTCAAGAAAGGATCTGATTCAGTCAATGGCTTCTTGCAAAAGATCAAGATTGCACGAGATAAACTCCTTGCTGTTTGAGTTGTTGCTGATAATCTACAAAGCCTCAAGAAAGGATCTGATTCAGTCAATGGCTTCTTGCAAAAGATCAAGATTGCACGAGATAAACTCCTTGCTGTTTGAGTTGTTGCTGATAATAAAGAACTTATCTGTATTGTTCTTCATGGTTTGCCTAGAGAATTTGCTCACTTTTGCTCTGCAATCCGAACCAGGAGTGATCCAATTACCTATGAACAACTTTCTATCATGTTACAGAGTGAAGAACAGGCTATGGCAGAGAATTCTGATAATTTCTCTCATTATCTAGCCATGTATGCTTCTGGTAATAAGCATTCTAACAATCCTCAGTTTCAATCACAAAATCATGGAGGATCTAACCGAGGTAGAGGTAAAAACAATAATAACAGAGGCTGAGGTGGAGGAAGGTACACCAACAACGGTGGTGGAGGTCAACAACAACAGTTCTACTCACCTAAATAACAACAGCAGTTTTACACACCACATTTTCATCAGCATAATTACTCTCCTGCTCAGACCTCTCAGTTTGGTGGCCAAAACTTCAAGGGTGATAAACCTATTTACCAAATTTGTGGAAAGGCAGGTCATCAAGCCCTTGACTATTATTACAAAATAGATTTTGCCTATCAAGGCAAGAATTCACCAACCAAACTTGCTGCAATGGCTCAAGCTTCTAATGCAGCTTTGACAAACAATCAAGATCCTTGGCTAGTTAATTATAGTACCTCAGATCATCTCACTGCCAATCTTGGTAATCTTTTTGTTCAGTCACAATACAAAGGACCAGAGCAGATCACAGTAGGCAATGGTCAAACTCTTCATATCAATCATATTGATAATGTTTCCCTTTCTACGAAATATCATAACTTTGTTCTCAAAAACATCTTACATGTCCCTAAAATAGCCATGAACCTTCTTTCTGTTCATAAATTTTGTTTGGATAATAATTGTTCTTGCCATTTTGATGCTTACGAACTCAAAATCCAAGATGTTCCTACGGGGAGAATCCTCTATTGGGGCTCGAGTGAGAATGGAGTTTATCCAATCTACTCAAAGAATTTCATCAAGCATCATCAACCTATTAAGCATCATCCTCACTCTACTACTACACATTCACAGTCACATAAACCTATCTCATCTTCTTTTCACACTCAGAAATCCAATAAGTGGTTGTTGTGGCACCACAGATTAGGTCATCCAACTAATAGTATTCTTAGGACAGCTCTATCTTCTTGTAATAATTCAGTGAATTGTAATGATTCCATTTCAAATTCTGTATCTCATTGTAAACATTGTCTCAGTGGGAAAATGCATAAATTGCCTTTTAAGAAGTCTTTTTTTTTTTTTTCTCTAAACCTCTTGAATTAGTTCACAGTGATGTTTGGGGTCCAACTCGTTACTTCTATAAATGATTTTAGATACTATCTTGTATTCATTGATGAATTTTCCAAATTCACTTAGGTATATCTGCTACAACATAAATCTAATGTGTTTGATGTTTTTAAGTACTTCAAAGCATATATTGAAACTCAATTGAATGCACAGATTCAAATCTTAAGAACTGATGATGGTGGTGAATACACTTCTAATGCCTTTAATCATTTTTGCTCTAGTTCTAGCATTATTCACCAAACCTCATACCCTCATACCTTCAGCAGAATGGCACTGCTAAGAGGAAACATTGACATCTTATTGAATGCTCTCTCACAATGTGGTCTCACTCAAACCTTCCTTTGTCCTATGGGTCTTATGCAGTCTCTACTGCTACTCATCTCATTAATAGGCTTCCCACTCCTATTCTTCATACCAAATCACCTTGAGAAGTCCTATTCAACACTAAACCATATCTCCTACACCTTAGAACTTTTGGTTGTACCTGCTTCCCTCTTCTCAGACCCTATAATAAACATAAACTTCAACCACACACAACACCTTGCATCTTTCTTGGCTATCCAGCTTACTCCAAAGGCTATATTTGTTTAGAACCTACTACACTTCAAATTTATATATCAAGGCATGTCCTATTCAACGAATCTAAGTATTTGACTTTACAAACCACTTCTTTACATGCTGGTCCATCATCTGATACATCCTCCTCGTCTTCTATTACCCATTGGTTGTCATTCCTTTCCTATTTTTTTGCTGACAATACATCACAGTCTGTTGTCCTTCTTGAGGTCAGCCCCACTGCACATATCTCTTCCTCTGCACCTAGTCCTTCTCATCGTCCCTCTTTACTTGCTTCTCCACCACTTATTCATGGCTCACTTCCTTCTTCATCTTAGTCTCCTACATTATCTTCCTTTCCTACATCTCCTTCTGTTGAGTCATTGCCATCTACTACTGTGACTTCTATGCCTGTGTCTGTGCTTGCTCAAAACATCCACCCCATGATCACCAAATCCAAAGATGGCATTTTTAAGCCTAAGGCTCCAAGCTTGCATCCAAGCCTCGGATTGATTATACCTTTACTGAGCCTCCTACTTATAAAATTGCCTCTCAATTTCCACAATGGTGCTCAGCTATGGATGAGGAGTCTGCTGCCCTCACTAAACAGAAAACTTGGATCTTGGTTCCACCTTCACCCACTCAGAATGTTGTATGGTGCAAATGGGTGTACAAGCTAAAACATAACAGTGATGAAAGTATAAGCAGGTATAAAGCTAGGTTGGTGGCAAAGGGGTTTCACCAACAATTTGGTATTGATTTTGATGAAACTTTCAGCCCTGTGGTAAAGCCTCCTACTGTCAGAATTATCCTCTCACTTGCTATTCAGTTTAATTGGCCTTTAAAGCAATTGGATGTCCGTAATGCTTTCTTACATGGTTTCTTAAAGGAGGAGGTTTTTATGGTCCAACCTCCTGGCTATGTGGATCCTGCCTTTACTAATCATGCGTGCCTCTTACAGAAATCTCTTTATGGTCTCAAACAAGCCCCTCGAGCCTGATTTGAAAGGTTCTCTACTCATTTGCTTCACTTGGGGTTTCAAGCTTCCTTAGATAATTCATCCTTGTTTATTTTGAGGCATGGAAAGTACTTGATGTTTCTTCTGGTGTATGTAGATGACATTGTTCTCACTGGCATTTGTCTTTCTTTCTTGCAATCATTGATTCAGCAACTCAGTTCTAAGTTTGAACTTAAGGATCTTGGCAATCTCCATTACTTTCTGGGTTACAAATCACTTCTAAAGGATTGTTTTTGAATTAGTCTAAGTATGCTCAGGATTTGCTTCTTAAGCATAACATAGTCTCTGCTAAGGCTACCAAAACCCCTTGTACTCCTAGCTTGAGATTAGTTCCTGCTGAAGGCTCTCTTCTTGCCAATCCTCATGTTTATAGGAGTATGGTGGGTTCCCTTGACTATCTAACTTTTACACATCCTGACCTTAGCTTTTCCATTCATCAAGTTTGTCAGTTCATGTCCACTCCAAGTGAAGCCCATTTAATTGCAGCCAAACAGATCCTGAGATATGTTTCTGGCACTCTCCATTTTGGGATTTTCTTTCAACATGGACTTTTGTCTCTCTTAGCCTCTGGCTATTTGGTTTATCTTGGCTTCAATCCTATCATATGGAGTGCTAAGAAACAAGACATTGTGTCTCGCTCCTCGACTGAATCAAAGTACAGGGCTCTCGCCACTACTGCCACTAAGCTATGTTGGATTCGTTAAGTGTTGCGAGATCTTGGCATCTTCCTTTCCTTTCCACCAAAGCATTGGTGTGACAACATTCTGCCCTTACCATTGCTTCCAATCCTGTCTTTCATGCTCATACCAAGCATGTTGAAGTAGATTACCATTTTGTTCGTGAACGTGTTCTTCGTCGTGATCTTCAAGTTCGCTACATTGCAACTGGTGATCAGTTGGCAGACATTTTTACTAAAAGTCTCTCTTTTTCTCGTTTTCAGTTTTTGCGTTCCAAAACCATGGTGTCCTTTGACCCCTTGGTTTTAAGGGAGGATGTAAGTGGAACTAATGAATCTACAAACGAAGAAGAAGAGACGTCAAAACGATGACGTTTGTCTAAATGATAAACGACATCGTTTCTCATTTATATCTGGCGTGGCTTATTCAAGGCTGTAAACGGTGTCACTTTATGGAGCTATTCTTCCTCACTGAGCACAACCTTGACTTGCTCTGTTTCAACCGACTTTGTTTCAGAAATTTGTATAGACTTTGTTTTAGATATTTTGTATAGAGTGAGATATTTTTATATACAGCTATCATTAGGTTGTTAGAGTTAGTTAGATTGGATCTTTCTAGAAACTGTGTAAGCTATATATTGCGTTGTAAGTGCATGGAATTAATTAAGCTTGTAATACAAAGTTCAGAAAGTTTTTCTTCTCAACTTCTCTCTCTATTTTGTATTTCCTTCATTGTTGAAGCTTCAAGCTTTTTCTAATTCTCACAGTATTTATAAACTCCTTATGTCTCTTGGGAAGAAATATGTTTATTTATCAAGAGTTGTATATTATCTAAAAGACACACCACTTCTGTAAATAACTTACTCTAACGCTTAATTAACTCTATGATGTTGGTTGGTGAAGTAACACCGTCCACCAAGTGGGTGTTATTATATAGGTAAGGGTGTTCGTATTATGGTGTGATCATCTACTGTTATTATGTACTAACATCTCCCACTTGATTGCACCATAATAAATGGTGCTAACTACAATTAACATATACTATGGTGTTTTCGCAGTATTGCCCAATGTTAATTCTCATCTACGTTCTTCATAGATCAGCATCAATGTCTGACTCTAGCAAAACTGTGTAGACATCTTGTTACGCACCACTGACCACACCCTTCGTTATATAACACTCTTGTAGTATACTCTGGATGTCTTATCATTCACTATTATGTCAAATGAATGGCATTAAACATGTGAAACATTTGTTACCACACGCAGCCGAGAATCTTAGTCCACACCCGCACTGCTGGTTGACGTCTTTCAGCCACACATATCAAACATGTTAGCCTGCACTGAATCGCTTGATACTTCCTTTAAGCCAGTATTCTAAAGGTTTTCTCATACGACTTCAACAACTTTTCATTGTACAAGTTATGTTATTTATGATGCACATTAATAGACTTTACATTCATACACTAAATAGTTATACAATACTATTCTGCCTAGTGCTGATCAATTGTGTCCCCAAAGCAAAAGATGCATAGCCATGTTCTTCGGGCATCCCTAGTCCTTCCATCTATGCAAATACATATAGTATCCCACTTAGGTTTTTGGATCCACGAGTCCCATATTTCCTACATGCACTCTAAATCTATCTAAAGCCAATTCTTTGGTCATGGGATCAGCCACCATCTCGTTTAAGGGGATAAATCGAACTCGTATTTCACCCATCTCCACTATATCTTGAATATAGTGATAATTTGTTTCAATGTGTTTGCCTTTAGAGCTATTTGCTCCACTTTTTATTAATGAGATAGTGGATTTATTGTCACAAAACACATTGATTGGTCTATTTGGTATACCTAATTTTAAATTGTCGACATATCACTTAATCCAAAACGCTTCACTTATCGCTGTGTTGCATGATATGTATTATGCCTCCATGGTATGTTTTGCAACATAACCTTGTTTCTTACTTAACCAAGAGACAGTTGTTCTACCAAATAGGAATACATGACCACTAGTAGATTTTTTATCATCTACATCTCCTGCAAAATCAGCATCTGTATATCCTATTATTTCTAGATCATTGATCCCCAAACATAATTTCATACTTTTGGTGCCTTTGAAATATCTAAAAATTCTTTTGACTTCTTACTAATATGCTTTTCTGGGATTAGATTGATATCTACTTACTAATCCTACTATATGACAAATGTATGGCATTGTGCTTGTCATTGCATACATTAAACTGCCCACAGCTTGGGCATAGGGAACATTTTCCATAAGTTCTTGTTATTCTTTATCTTTATGACGCATTTTCTTACTTAATATCATTCCTTTACTTACAAGCATACTCAGAACTTTAGATTTTGTCATATTAAATTTCTTGAGTACTTTCTCCAAATAGTACTTTTGATCCAAATATAATAATTTTGCATTTTTATTTCTAATTATTTTAAATCCTAACACATGTAGCAGGGCCCATATCTTTTATTTCAAATCTTGATGCTAGGAAAGATTTTATCTTTGTCATCATATTTGGACTATTTCCAGCTAATAATATATCATCAACATATAATGATAATATTGTTAACTTATCATAACATCTCCATATGTAAATACAATGATATAGTGGATTCATCTCAAAACCAATCTCCGATATTGCTTGGCGGAACTTTAAATACCATTGTCTAAAAGATTGTTTGAGTCCATACAAGGATCTTTTTAATTTGTGAACTCCATCTTCAAGTCCTTTTACTTCAAAACCTTCTGGTTGTAACATGAATATGTCTTCTTTTAATTCACCATTAAGAAAAGCTGTTTTGACATCTAATTGATGCAATTCTAAATCCATTCTTGCCACAACAGACATAATTATTCTATTTGAAGCAAATTTAGCTACTGGTAAATATGTATCAACAAAATCTATACTGGATTGTTGAGTAAACCCTTTAGCCACCAATCTTGCCTTATATTTTTCTAAACTATTGTTAGCCTTAAATTTCTTTCTTAGAACCCATTTATATCCAATGGCCTTTCTTCCATATGGTAAAGCTGTTAATTCTCAGACATCATTTTCTTGATGGATTCCTGTTCATCCATCATAGCAACTTGCCATTGTTTTGAATCATTGCACGCCATTGCTTGTCCATAATTAGTTGGGTCCTCACTTGAATTTTCCTCTATGTTAAACAAATGATGATCTTTAAGCATAGTTGACAGTCATCTAATCTTTTTACTCCTACTATTCTCAATATCAAAGGTTTGTTAATCTGGTACCAATTTATTTGATTTTCTTTTGCTCTCACTTTCAGAAGCATCCTTATAGTGATCTCGATGTTCATTATCAAGGTCTTCTTTTAACCTTATCCCTTCAAGTGGTGTAATTTGATTGGTGCTTTCAAAGAAAATAGTATCCTTGCTTTCTATTATTCCCTTTTCTTTATTATGAAATCTATAACCACTACCATTTTGAACATATCCAATAAATTTGCACTCCCACGTCTTCCTTTTTAACTTATCTCTTAATGGTTTTGGTATTAGTACATGGGCTTTGCATCCCCAAACCCTTAAATTTGATAAACCTGGTTTGTGACCAGTCCAATATTCATAAGGTGTAAGATCCTTGAATTTTGTATTAACTCTATTTAATAAATAATTGGCAATTGACAAAGCTTCCCCCTACAAAGTGAGTGAAAATTGTGAATTAGCCATCATTGATCTTGACATCTCTATTAGAGTTCTATTGCGTATTTCAGTAATACAATTTTGTTGAGGTTTATAAGGCATAGTGTAAATATACCTAATTCATTCCCCCTTACAAAACTCATCAAAGGTTTCGTACTCACCAACTCTATCATTATTTATACTTTTAATTGGTTGTCCTAATTGTTTTTTTTACTTCATTTTTTATAATTTTTGAATTTTTTTTGAGTGCTTCAGATTTGTGTTTGAGTAGATATACATATCCATATCGAGGATAATCTTCAATAAAGGTTATAAAGTATTTCATTCCTTTGTGTGTTTTGGTTCTCAAAGGTCCACAAATATCTGAGTGGATTAGTTGTAATAACTTTGAAGATTGCCAATGTTTAGCAAAAGGTTTTGTTGTCATCTTTCCTTTGATGCATGATTCACAGACATCAAAATTTTCAATGTTTAAATTAGGTAATATACCAATTTTACTCATTCTTTCTATTTTATTTTTACTTATATGTCATAATAAAAAATGTCATAAATAAGAAGATTTTGGCACAATAGAGTAACTGCAAACTAAATCTTTATTATAAATATCATTGTTAAGTACATACATATCATCAATTCTTACACCTTTGAGTTTTACTTTACCTTTACAAATAGTCACACAACCGGACTTTAAATTAATTTCATAAACTTTTTTATCTAATACAAAAACATAAATAAGACTCCTACGAATATATGGTACATATAATGCATTACTTAAATTTACAATAATACCATTAATGGATAATTTACAGTTTCTTTCACCTAATACATCACTATAAGTATTATTTCTCATATAGACTTTATATTCCCCTATCTTCTTTTCCTTCAAATCAACGAACAATTCTTTACTTCTTTTTATATAACGAGTCGCGGTTGAATCGATCCACCAATTGTTTGATGATGGTTCAATTATCAATACTTCAAAAATGGTCATTATAATCTACTTTGTTCAATTGTTTTTGTTATTATTATTATTATTTGGACAATTTTTTCCTAATATGACCAAATCTTCCACAATGATAACAAGCAATTTTTGGTCTTCCATTATTTCTTTGCTTATTTGGCCGTAGTCTTTGAAAATTTCTTTTCTTATATGGAAATGATGTATTTTTCCATTGTCGCTTAGGGCATCTTAATTTAGGAATTGTTTAAGTCATCAACAAATTGTGATTTTGATTTTAAGTATTTCTTCTTTACATTCTTTCTTCTTCAAGTACTACCAAAGCAGGTAATAATATCATACTGACTTCTTTACCTCTATGTGTAAGTCTGGTAACTATATGATTCTAAGATGGTGGAAGACTATTTAAAATGGTTGTTACTTGCATTTTGTCCCATACAGAATTATTTGCATCAACCAGTTTTTTTGCTAAAAGTTCTATGGTATTAATATGATCACCTATGTAATCACCTTCATTTATTCGTGTACTATTAAATTTATCCAATAATAATTGTACATGTGTGTCAGGTCTTGGTCCATATTTAGCTTCTAATGCTTCCATCAATTCCTTGGTAATTTCATTATCTCCAAATAAAGGTATTATATTGTCTTTCATATGGTGTAACATAGAAGTTTTAGCAAGTGAGTCATCCACTTCCCAATTATCTTTGGCTTTAATTCCCTCATTGTCATTTTTAACTATTGGTACAAGCTTTATTGTTGACAAAGTATATTAAGTTCTCTCATGCATCAATAAATATTTTATATGACGCTTCCATGATTGGAAATTAATGCCATTAAGATTTTCAATACGATTAGAATCAAATGAGGTTTTAATTGCCATTGCAAAGTAAATATAGCACTCAAGAAATATATTTAAAAAGGTGTTTAATGTAATAACAAAATAGAATTAATAAACACACTAAACCCTTTATTATATAAGCAAATTAAGTACAACAAAAATGCTTATATTGTCTTTGTTAAATATAAACACACCAAACTGGAAAATTAAAAAGTATAATAAAACACACTTATATATAAGCACACTATTTAAAATGAAATAATAAAACTGTTACATATAACAAAGCTTATAGTCATTCATGTGTCCCTTACAATATGCACTTCTTGGATTTTGCCACAAATATCCTTTAGATGATTCTGTGGGGAACTCAAATTGCATCTTTGTCTTGTGGACCTGGATGAATATCCTCTCTCAAAATTGCTAAAATTTATTTTCCTTTTGTAATGAGGATTAGGAATACCTTTGAATTGTTTATCCTTTGAATTTTGGTCGATTTGTGCTTGAAACCGTGGATAAACTTCGCTGTAATAATTGTTGGTGCGGTAACTATTTTCAAAGTCAAGAGAATTTGCCAATTTTTTTTAATTCAAGACTGGAGAGTCAGGACAATCACGAATTGGACTCCAAGTGAGGCTTGCTGGTGGGCTTGATTCAAGGCTTGAATAACTCCAAGTTTTTATTACTTTACGTAGTGGACTAGGAAGTGGAGTTTAAGGCCTGATTGTTTTCCTGGCAGTTTGTCTAACACGTGGGCCTACCTTGGATTGAAAAAAGGCTGATTAGGATTAGGATATGCTATGGTTTCAAATTGCTTTGGAGTCAGTGTTCCAAACTTAGCAAAGACAAACGCCTGTTTAGTTTGTGTTTTCAAATAATATTTTTTAATTTTTAAACAGTATTTTACGTATTTTAACACATTTTTTTACCCGCACATATTTTAAAAAACTACAAACAATAATTTTTAAACTACTCTACCAAACAACCCAATATCACGTGAAACGGTGTCTTTTTGAACGGTTTCTTTTTGAAGCAGTGCTTGCTGGGTTTGATGCTTATAGCGATGTTCTTCTAACTGTTCTTCTTCTCCACTTCTCTGGTCCTCCAACACAGATTCTTTGGTATCAACTTCTCCAAATATTGCAGTTTTCTCAACCAAATCTGAAATTTCAGATGGGTCACTTGCAGATGGGGTTACTACAATATTGAAATAAAGTCGATCTAGATTTTCCGGGACAACCCAAAAATGGGTATTTTCTTGTTCTTCAATTTCCAAATCGTTGATCTCAGATTGCTGTGGATTCAGTGTTTCTTCTTGTATCTTTTCTTGTTCAGTATAAGAATCCCAATATTTTTCTTGAAGAACAAAATTTTCATGTACTTGATGAATATCACCAGTGAATGGTAAATTGCCAATTCTCACCCAAAACGGTGGTTCATCAGGATAGGCAATGTTTTGATGATAATTATAATAAGACACTGATGTTACTAAGCCTAATACCTATCTACGAATTGTTTGAAAAATTAACTTCAACAATTTAATAGAATGATTATAAGTTATGGGAGAGGGTGGTGGTCGTCGTTGTGGTGGTGGTGTGTTTTTTCTCTCTGAAACCATTGGCTCTGATACCACTGTTAATCCCTTCTTGTGTATGGTAATATCGTTAGATTGGGAATCATCAACACAGACAGAGAGAAAATTATGTAACGTAACAATGAATGAGGAGTTTGTATTTTATTTAAAAAACACACTTCTATAAATAACTAACTCTAACGCTTAATTGATTCTTTCCTGTTGGTTAGTGAAGCAACATCATCCACTAAGTGAGTGTTACTATGTAGGTGAGAGTGCATTATATTATGTTATGAGCATGTACTACTATTATATATTAACAGAAACAAGAAAAGCCTTTTGACCTGATGAAGTTTCCATTCAAGTTTGGAAGTGCCTGAGTGATGTGGGTGTAAAATGGTTGATGGATATTTTCAATAAAATCTTAAGTGATAATAAAATGCATATACAAGTGTTGGATAAGCACTTAGAATCCATACATATACAACAATTTTCTAAAAAAATTATCCATATCCAACATAAATGGAAAAGTTTTTTATATTGTGGACGACTAAATTTCTCGATTCGAAATAAGTCAAACAAGTAAAATAGTGTCACAAATGCAAATTTGTATTGAATATATGTGTGGTACAATTCTCTGTAATTACAAAAGAGTGATCCTCTGATTCGATCTCCTTGAAAGATTTGTTAATTGGATTTGTGGTAATATGATTTTCACTTGAACACAAAGTATCCTTCAATTTGGTCGAAGGATGGATCGAAGATTGTTGAAACGGAATTACAATAAATCTCTGGCTATGAGCTTGTTAGAAATCCCTTGTTCTTCACGTTCTTCGTGTTCTTCGTGTGTTCTTCGTGTTTTTGATGTGTTCTTCGTCTTCGAAAGTTTGTGGTGGAAGTTCTTCGGGGCTTTAGAGGCTTGAATTCGTAGAACTTCGCTGATTTGTGGTTTGTGATGTTTCTGGAGGCTTTTGAGCTTGATTCCAATGAACTTTGAGATTTAGGAATATGATTTGGATGATTCCTCTTCGAATGTTCTTGGCATTCGAAGGTTTGTGGTGGAAGTTCTTCGGGGCTTTAGAGGCTTGATCCGTAGAGCTTCACTGTTTTGTGATTTGTTGATGTTTCTGGAGGCTTTTAAGCTTGATTCCAGCAAACTTTTGGATCTAGGCGGATGATTTGGATAATTTCTCTTCGAATGTTCTTCGTATTCGAAGTTGAAGTTCTTGAAGTTCTTGGAGGCTTTAGAGCTTGGTTCCGGCAGAGCTTCTGGACTTCTGAGTGCTTCCAATGGCCTAGTCCTCTCTAAATGGCTTAGGAAGGCTTCTATTTATAGGAGTTTTGGGGTAGGTAAGCGACACGTGGCGGAGTCTGATTGGTGACACGTGGCAGAGCTTGATTGGTTCGCTTATGTCATCGCCTGCACATGCTGGAATGATTGTGTCATCGCTTACACGTGCGAAGCTGATTATGTCATCGCTTACATGTGCGATGACGCATGATTGGTTCTTGCATGACACTTGGCGAATTTCTATTGGCTTCTGAATAGTAATGGTAAAACCTAACAGCAGTATGTGGTGCTCTGTAATTGGCAGCATTTTGTGGTCTTGGTAGTGTGATGTGTCAGCTTGTGATAGGTCGGGAATTTTCCCTCTCTACAAATGCCCCCTCGAGACTCGTTCACACACACAGTTTCAGAATGTGGTGTGAGAACGAGTTTCGAAAACAGACTTTTACTCTTGGCTCTTCAAATGAAGTGATTGAAGGTGGCGGAGCTTTCAGCAGGATGAGATAATTTTCGAGGAGTAGACCCACCCATATGAAAGGATCTGGTAAGACCGAAAAGGGGTCTGCCTGTATTTGAATGTACTTGCACGACCGAGCCTTCTCAGCAGAGGTTAAGTTGAAGTAACTTCAGAAGAGTGTTTTTGGATCGTTGGCGGCGATCACATGGTGTAGAAGATGGGGAAGACGCGAGGATGGTGGCTGGGTACAGCATGCAGAGTCATGGGGGTAGCCTCTTGCTTTTAAGAGCCGCTGATGAAGTCATCTCAGAAGAGTATACTTCGGATTACGGCGAGGCCATGTGGGAAAGTGATTGAGTGCGCATGTGTCATCGCTTTACTCAGGTTAAGTTGAGGTAATTTCAGAAGTTTATGGATTCTGGAGATGATGATGTTGGTGGTGAAGAAGATGGGGATGAAGCAAAGCGAATGGGTGAAACATACGCCACCATGGTACTCGTCCTGTATGTTGGGGCCCCTCTGGTGTAGGTGTTTCTAGGAGATACACCTTTGAATATGGGACTAACTGTATGTTGCATGTGGTCTGACAGTGAGTCGTAGAATGTGCATGCGTGATTGGACCATACTGACAGACGTTAAGTTGAAGTAATTTCAGAAAAGTGCATTCTGAAATACTTCAAGTTAAATTTAAGTTGGAGTAATTCCAGAAAGTGTGTTTTGAGGTACCAGCAACGATGACCTCTGGATCCCATGCTGATGGGAACATGGAATATGGTTTTGGCAACCATTTACCAGCCCCAAAGGTTGAACTCTGATGAGTTGGTGCCCCGAAGGTCGTTCCAAGTATTGGATGAAAGACAATTTGTAGGATACCCCAACACTTTTTACCATCTTCACCTATTGACACTTGTTGGGAAAGCACAACAAAGTGGAAGATGGAGCTAACTTGTGATTCTGGTCTTAAAAACCAACCAAGTTGCTGTTTGTTCCGAACCGCTGCTTCTGCTGGAAGACCAAGCAATTGGAGAGAGACTACAAGAGCCCTGAGATTAGGAACCGGTGTCTCTGCTGGACTTGGATGTCCTAGCCAACCAAATCTGAAGAAGCATGGAACCACAATGCAGGCCTTGTTATGAATAACTTTATGGACAAAGGTGGTTGTTAGGTGGAGAAACAAAATTTGTTTGGATCTCAAAACTACAATGATGCTGTGAAAAGGGTTTCTACCGATCCATGAGAGGGTCGGTTTCAAACTGACGATGAAGTGATATTGGTTGCTGAGTGTTGAGAATGATGAAGCCATAGTGAGAAATGGCTGTGAGAATGAGGACTTGAAAATTTGAAAGAAACAAATCTTCATTTCATGACTTAGTGTATGTTTTTTTGATGAGTTTTTTTTTGAACCCGGCCCTTCTATTTATAGTGGAGAAATGAAGAATGGTGGGTTGGTAGTTGAGAATGGTGGTTGAGAATTTTTGGTGAGAATGGTAGATTCCCGACCGGTAGGCACCGAACGGTAGGTGGGAATGTTTGGCACCGAAAGGGGAATTGTGGGTTGGACGGATGACCCGATGTAATTTCAAATTTAAGACACACTTGTGAGAGTTCATCTGTACTTTGAAAGAGAAGTCTTGATGAAGTCTGGAGAATAACCTTGAGGGGATCCAAACTAAATGGATGAGTCTCAAATTTTGATATTGAGAGCTTTAGTTTTGGACATTGTCAGTACTTCGGAGATGTGAGTCAGATTGGTGATTTTCAAGTTGCGAAAAACTGAGCAAGATAAGTTTGGCTTGAAAATCTTGACTTTGGGTAGACCTTAACACAAAAATCAACTAATTTGGAATTGAGTCATTTGTGCAATTTTCGAGTCTCAAATGATGGAACGGACTCCAAAATTGGAATGTACGCGAAAAATTGAGAAAGATAGGTCCATCTTAAAAATTTTGACTTTTGGTCAAAATTTTTGCAAAAGTCAACTTTCTGAAAATTGGACGTTTGCGCAATTTCCGAGCTTCGAATGGAGAAACGGATCCCAAAATCGGAATGTACTCGAAAAACTGAGTGGGACAGGTCCGTCTTGAAAATTTTGACTTTTGGTCAAAGTCAAAGGTCCACTTGGTCAAAGCCTTTTTTTTTTTTTTTTTTTTTNACATCGTTTGGGCTTGAAAATTTTAGGTTTGGTAGATTTGAGGCCGATGGATCTAGTGGTATGGTCTGTTTTCTGAATTGGTGAGCATATTTTTACAGATTTGAAGGAGGAGGCCGCGACCCTCTGAAGCTTTGTGCGGCGCGTGAAGGCGCGTGTCTAGGCTTTTGGGATCGAATTTTTTGGGTTTTGTAAATCGGAGCCTTCTGGATCGACTGGTAACGCCATTTCCTTGAAATGAAGTCTGGGTTTGTACAAATACGAAGGAGCAGGCCGCGACCCTCTGAAGCTTTTTGTGGCGCGTGAAGGCGCGTGGTTTCTCCGTTGAGACTGACTTTTCTGGGTTTTGGAGATCTTTGTCCGTTTAAGATCTCTGTGGGGTCAGTTTCGTGAAATGATCTTTGGATTTTCACAAATTTGGAAGAGAAGGCCGTGCGTGAATTTGTCTTATATTAGACTGATGTGGCTTTTCTGCAGCTCTGACAAGGCGGTGCCAAGAAACTTACTAAATGTCTCTTTTGTTTGCTGAATTTTATTTTCAAAATTCGGTGCAAACTTCTTTGATTTTGAGTGCTGTGAGTTTGCAAAATCTCACTTTGAGCGTATGCTATTTTCATGCACGCGAACACCATTTTTTTTCCACTTGTCGGTTGGTGAACCATTTAATAGTTTGCTGACTTTCTTCATTTTTCTTGCCTTCTATCTCAGAAGTTTTCTATATAAAGGCATGTTATTGCCTTCCTTTATCACTGAGACACATGCTGAACATTCAGCTTTCTTCTCCCGCTTTCAAGAATTTTTTTATTTTTTATTTTTTATTTTTTTTTACGTGCTTTGAGACCTTTTCCTGACAAAATTTTTTGTTGCTTGTTTTTGTTTTGCAGCACAGTTTTCTTTGGCAATTAAGCTGCACCAACACTTGTCTTTTCAACGCAGTCATCTCAAGAGTCTTTGCAACGTAGCCACATCAAGAGTCTTCACCATGAAGATATGCTAGCACTTGTTTTTGTATGAGGGTGATCCACACTTGTCTTTTCAACGCAGCCATCTCCACAGTTTTTTGCAACGTAGCTACATCAAGAGTCTTTACCATGAAGCCGTGCTAGCATTTGTCCTTGTACGGAAGCCATATTAACACTTGCCTTCACAATGAAGCTGCATCCATATTTTTCTTTGGCATGAAGCCACGTCAACAATTCATTTGCATTAAAGTCGTGCCAACATTCGTCTTTGAAGTTGCATTAGCGCCAATTTTTAGAGGCAACAAAGTTCAAACATCAAGGGTACATAATACTATCGCCAGACATCAAGATTTTAGAGATGTCAACAAGACTTTGAAGATGCAAGGAGCTCTCATCAAGCCGTCGAAGATGCCAACAAAGGTACCAACAGAACCTTGAAGCTTCAAGAAGCTCCCATCAAGACTTTGAGGATGCAAAGAGATGCTGTCAAAACCTCGAAGATGCAAGGAGATGCCAATAAAATCTTGACGTTTCAAGAAGAATGCCGCCAAGACTTTGACATTGCACGAACATGCCCTTAGAGGCGAGATGATGCAACACCGACTTCAAATGCTAGAGGAAGGTGATGTTGTCTAGATTTCAGACATGATGTGAAATAGCACCACTCAGAAGGGAGACGATGTAGCTTAGCCTTGCAAGGTACAAGAAGATGCCCCCAGAAGATAAGTGATGTAAAACATACTTTAGAGACATGTGAGGATGTCCACAGAAGAGGGGCAATGCCATGAAAACTTCATTCTTTGCAAAAGAAGTTGAAGATTTTATTTTACTCCATAACCAAGAACTAACTTATGTTTATCATTAGTTCAAGGAAAGCCGAGTAACACCAATTCTTTGCAGCTGTCTTTTTCTACTACAATGATCTTTGAGCATCATGTAGTAAGGAATTGACTGATCCTAAGCAACGCCTGCCAATTAAAGGGATCTCAAAAGCATATTGATGACCTTTGAAAAATTCCTTAAGCTAGACTGGCAATCCTTCTTCTTTTCATGTGACTGAACTTAGTAAATGATACCAAGTTGCCTACGTACCCCGGAAAGGGATCAAGTCATTACGTAGTTCAAAAGAATTTTTTTTTTTTTTGTTGTTGTTGTTGTTGTTTTTTTTTTTTTTTTTTTTTTTTTAAAGAGGGGGGCTCAGTGTGTAATAGTGGGTATCACCACTAATCGAACCCGAGACCTCTCAAGGGCGACTTGGGCATCCAACCACTACGCCACACTAGCAATTGGTGACATAGAGTGGGATTAATTTCTCTTTATTGGTATGCTTTCAAAGGTAATGGGAAGACATCATGTACCCTTGCAGCATTACAGTGGGCAGTTTAAGCTCTTGCCGAGGAGCAATCCTCGATGTTCAAGCGTAGAAGTGTTTAAGGAACTTCCCATTGATGGGGCCGATCCTTGCATCATCATTGTTGATCAACTTGTAAGCTTGGTTGGTGTTTGCCCCCTGCTTGAGAGTTGGAAGTACATCACAAGCAACGGTCACATGGTTTGACCCGACAACTTCATCAAAGTCTAGATCAATCTTGTTTTCTTTGGCAAGCTTCATGATTTGTTCTTTGAAGACGAAGCATTTTTGGATTGGGTGGCCAATGATGCGATGATATTTGCAGTAGTTAGGGTCATCAACTTTCCCTATGTCTTGTGGTCGCCTGCATTCTGGCAATTCAATCAGCTTCAATTGCAATAATCGTTCTAAGATGTTTGGCACATCTTCATCGGGGAACGGATATGCTTTTTGCTCACGTTCCTTAAAAGTCAGGCGACGCACTTCGTTCTTTTGCCATCCTTCAAGCTGTTTTTCATTTGCCTTCGCTCCTCTTCTTGGAACCTTGACTTCGATAGTGTTAACAACCATTGGGTCTTTGAGGCTGACTTTTGCATTCCTATCATTCCTCCTTACTTCCCTTTTGCTTTCCTCAGGTATGGGAGGGTTTGTACTTCCATGGCTAGCAATACTTAACTCCATGTCGTGTGCACGAGTTGCTAACTCTTCAAATGTTCGAGGCTTTATCCCTTGAAGGATGTAAAGGAGTCCCCAATGCATGCCTTGGATGCACATCTCTATAGCAGAAATTTCAGAAAGTCTATCCTTGCAATCTAGACTCAAAGAACGCCATCGATTGATATAATCGACCACCGGCTCATCTTCCCATTGCTTGGTATTAGTAAGCTCCATCATGCTCACCGTGCGACGTGTGCTATAGAATCGGTCAAGAAATTCTCTTTCGAGTTGTTGCCAACTGTCGATTGACTCGGGTTCTAAGTCTGTATACCAATCAAAGGCATTTCCTTTGAGCGAACGGACAAATTGCTTTACAAGGAGGCCTCCTTGAGTCCCTGCGTTCTCACAAGTTTCTACAAAGTGAGCAATGTGTTGCTTAGGATTTCCATGGCCATCAAACTGCAAGAACTTGGGGGGTTGATACCCATTTGGCATCCTCATGTTGTCGATGCGCTTTGTGTAAGGTTTTGAATATGTGAGAGAACTTGTAGAAGAACCTCCATATTGTGCTCGGATGGTATTTGTTATCATGTCTTGTAATTGTTGGACTGACAACGAAGCAACTGAAGTAGATTGTTCTTGTCGGGGAGTGTTTTCAATTTCTCTCCCTTCGTCATCCTTTGCAGATGCGAATTTATGACCATGGCTTGATTCACCAAGATCTTGTACTTCGAGTTTGTTCATTAAAGTTGCAATTTGGAGGTCCTTATCTTCAAGTGCTTTTGTGAGAAGGACGACCCTTTGTTCCATTTCAACCATCTTTTCTTCCATTGTAGAGGTGTTAGTCATCATGACTGACACAACTTCCCAAGATGATGGAGAAGGAAGTGAATTGAAGTGAGCACATGAAATCTCATTTTTTGGGTTCCCTTTGATGGGAGAAAGATCGTGTGACCAACTTCTTGTGAAGGAAGAAGGGGATTTGCCCCCATACTTGAGGTGTTCCAAGGTGGAGACGTCCTTGTTGATGACCTTGTTTCTTGCAAGAGGGTCTAAGGAGATGATTGTCTGGACCTTGGCTTCCTTGGTTGATTGAGATTGAAGTTGATTATTTGCTTTGGGTTGGCTACAATTGATTACACCAATGTAGTTGTTGGTGGTAGCCGTACCAAGTTTAGTTGAAGTAGCTGTTGAAGCTTGGATGTTCTTGCTGGAGGCCATTTGAGCTGGTAGCAAGATGATGAAGATTTCTTTCTTTGAAGGAGAATGAGATGAGAGGCAGAGATGTCCCACCGGGCGTGCCAGAATATGTGGACGACTAAATTTCTCGGTTCGAAATAAGTCAAACAAGTAAAATAGTGTCACAAATGCGAATTTGTATTGATGATATGTGTGGTACAATTCTCTGTAATTACAAAAGAGTGATCCTCTGATTCGATCTCCTTGAAAGATTTGTTAATTGGATTTGTGGTAATGTGATTTTCACTTGAACACAAAGTATCCTTCAATTTGGTTGAAGGATGGATCGAAGATTGTTGAAACGGTATTACAATGAATCTCTGGCTATGAGCTTGTTAGAAATCCTTGTTCTTCACGTTCTTCGTGTTCTTCGTGTTCTTCGTGTTTTGATGTGTTCTTCGTGTTTTTGATGTGTTCTTCGTCTTCGAAGGTTTGTGGTGGAAGTTCTTCGGGGTTTTAGAGGCTTGAATCCGTAGAGCTTCGCTGATTTGTGGTTTGTGATGTTTCTGGAGGCTTTTGAGCTTGATTCCAGTGAACTTTGAGATTTAGAAATATGATTTGGATGATTCCTCTTCGAATGTTCTTGGTATTCGAAGATTTGTGGTGGAAGTTCTTCGGGGCTTTAGAGGCTTGATCCGTAGAGCTTCACTGTTTTGTGATTTGTTGATGTTTCTGGAGGCTTTTAAGCTTGATTCCAGCAAACTTTTGGATCTAGGCGGATGATTTGGATAATTTCTCTTCGAATGTTCTTCGTATTCGAAGTTGAAGTTCTTGAAGTTCTTGGAGGCTTTAGAGCTTGGTTCCGACAGAGCTTCTGGACTTCTGAGTGCTTTCAATGGCCTAGTCCTCTCTAAATGGCTTAGGAAGGCTTCCATTTATAGGAGTTTTGGGGTAGGTAAGCGACACGTGGCGGAGTCTGATTGGTGACACGTGGCAGAGCTTGATTGGTCCGCTTATGTCATCGCCTGCACATGCTGGAATGATTGTGTCATCGCTTACACGTGCGAAGCTGATTATGTCATCGCTTACATGTGCGATGACGCATGATTGGTTCTTGCATGACACTTGGCAAATTTCTATTGGCTTCTGAATAGTAATGGTAAAACCTAACAGCAGTATGTGGTGCTCTGTAATTGGCTGCATTTTGTGGTCTTGGTAGTGTGATGTGTCAGCTTGTGATAGGTCGGGAATTTTCCCTCTCTACATATATTTTGTTTTTCCTCTCTCCATATATTAAATTCCTTAGATCTGGTTGATTTCACAATGGCTTAAAAGGCCTAATAGTCAACTAATGGGATTTTTGCCAAGGCTGCCTTCCTCGATCTTCATTTCAAGATAGGTTGAATCGCAATTAATGTTGCATGCAGGTGATTGGAGTGAATAATGTTAAACTATATTAATTTAAATTAAAACAATCTGTGTTTTTGGATATTACAAATCACCACACAAATTTTTTTTGAATAAAATTAATTAACTTTGATAATCTCTAAAAAAATTCTCTAACTTGAATTTTTATTAATTTTTTTTAATTAAATTTGCATAATATATAATTTTTTTTATTGAACTTTCTTGTGTGTTACAGGTACTAATGACTAATTATTAATAGTAGAAGAAAGTTTAAGCCATCAAATAAATCATTGTCAATATTTCCAGCCTCAAAAGAAGTTTGGATTATTTACCTTTTTTTTTTTTTTTTTTTTGAGAAGTGGATTATTTACCATTTAGTTGTGGAGGTGTGGTGAAGGAGAAAATTAAAACAAATAAATGCTTGACTGTGACTCTGATTGCATAATGGTGTTTCTTCAAAAAAAAAATATATTAAAAATTATTATACAATTTAAATTTATAAAGTCCCCTCACAATGATGACTCTTCACTATCAGGACTAAACACTAAGGAATCAAAAAATCAGAGGGAAACATTTACATATAACCAAATTCACATGCAAGGGATCCACAGTGGAGGGCTAATTAAGTTCTCATTCAAATTTATCTTACTAAGGCTGTGTTTGGCAACATATAAAATATTTTTAGGTGAAAATATTTGTGAGAAAGAAAAATATTTTCAAGTGTTTGGCTGCATTGTGAAAATTGTTTTAAAAAATATTTTCAGGTGTTTGTTTGCATTCTAAAAATGCTATTTTTCTACTAGTTTCTCACATTTTCTTAGCTTCCAAATAAATTTTATGATAGAAAATTTCAACACAGAAAGAGAGAAAAGTTCTTATATATGGTTGCCTTTTTTAGTTTTTTATTGCATGGGACCGGTTGAGGCCTAGTGATTTAATCCTCTTTATATATATACACTAGTATTATGCTTGTGTGATGCATGGCTTAATTAAAAGTTATATATGTTGAGTCTATATTAATAATTTGTGAGTTATACGATAAAAACAGATTAATTTTACAAATTGCAAGAATGGAAACAACATACCACCATTAGAATGTCATAGACATGTAATTCATATATGATATACAAAATAATAGACCTCCCAAAAGGAGAATAAGAGATTTGTAAAAAATAATATATCAATTCTTGTGGAAGATACACCACTATAAAAGCATGTCTAACAATATTTAATCATTAATTCTCAAACCATAAGCATGTAAAATATATCAAATTTAAGGAAATTAGCTTACACAAAAGCAATAAATACATACTTGTAAGGTTGTAGGTGTTGTAGGTAGAACAAGGGAAGACTAAATAAAAAAAAAACAGTACAATTGGAAGGACACCAAATAACCGTGTGTGTATATATACATACTCCACCTAAAAGGAGTCCACGTATAAATAAAATACCCTTAAAAAAGAGAGTCCATGAGGTGTATGTAATATCAAAAAGAATATAGACGTTCTCAAGAATTAGAAAAGATATAGATAAACAATAAGAACATGATAATTTAGTTTTTGTTATTCAAATTGATTACGTCTCTCTTAGGTATAGCAGTTGTATGCCACCAACTAACTAAATTTAATTTTTTAAAAAGAAATTTAATAAATTTTCTGCAATTTTGTGCAGCCATTTAGCGCAACTACAACTTCTAAGTCTAACACCAAATAATCGTGTGTGTGTATACATACTCTACCTAAAAGGAGTTCACATAAAAATAAAATACCCTAAAAAAAAAAGAGTCCATGAGGTGTATATAGTATCAAAAAGGATATAGACATTCTCAAGAATTAGAAAAGATATAAATAAACAATGATTACATGTTAATTTAGTTTTTGTTATTCAAATTGATTACGTCTCTCTTAGGAATGGGCAGTGCTACATTAAGGCCAGGGGGTTCATTTGAACCCCCTGACTTGGCCTAAACAAAATTTTTAATTATTTTTCATTTTAACCCCTTAAAATAAAATTTTAAACACCTTAATCCTAAATTTTGTTTGTACCCAATTGAAATAAGCTTGAATATGATCACCCTAATTTTAATTTCACAATATTTTTACAATAATATGAGGCAAGTTGTAACTGCTTTTTATCTGGACCCACAACTAACAATATTTTTTTTTATCTACCTTTATCAATTGGTCACCTAGATTTTGTTGTGATTTGAAAGTATTGTGTCAATTCCAAAAATCTTGCTCATTCATTAAAAAAAATATATGAATATTCTTCCCAGGATTTTGGCTTACTTGACAGTTGACAATAAAATGAAGTTGTTTTTCCTTACACTTTTCTTTTTCATTAACAGAAAAATTACATCACTGATAAAACAACAAATCTATATATATATATATATATCTGTGATTTTTTTCTCATTCTCTTTATCTCACTTTCTCCCTTCTATTTTTTTCTTAGTTTTTCTTTCTATCTCCAATTATCTCCAATTCCAAGAGAGTGACTATGTCTATGTGTATGGTTAAGAAGTCATCCACTTCAAAAGAAAAAACTTATATCAATTACTATTTTTTTTTCTTAGTTTCACATTTACTCCTAGTCCTACTCCTAAGTGTGTTACTAGTCTTCTCATTCTTTACCATATATTTTTATACAATTGATATTACATATAAATATAATAAGTTATTATTAATTTGACAAAAATTTATGATTAGCAATTTAATTATATTAGTTTATGCATTCAATAGTTGTTGTCTTACCTATTTTATAACGGTTTTAGACTATTGTATAATATAGTTATATTGTATACTAAATTGTATTTAGAATATTAAAAAAGATTAATCATTTAATTTTTTACTCGCCCTTCATGACAAATGACAAATTCCTAACTCTACCATTCCTAACTCTACTAATGGGATTTTTGCCAAGGCTGCCTTCCTCGATCCTCATTTCAAGATAGGTTGAATTGCAATTAATGTTGCATGCAGGTGATTGGAGTGAATAATTTAAAACTATATTAATTTAAATTAAAACAATCTGTGTTTTTGGATATTACAAATCACCACACAATTTTTTTTTAATAAAATTAATTAACTTTGATAATCTCTAAAAAAATTCTCTAACTTGAATTTTTATTAATTTGTTTTTTAATTAAATTTGCATAATATATAATTTTTTATTATTGAACTTTCTTGTGTTTTACACGTACTAATGACTAATTATTAATAGTAGAAGAAAGTTTATGCCATCAAATAAATCATTGTCAATATTTCCAGCCTCAAAAGAAGTTTGGATTATTTACCATTTAGTTGTGGAGGTGTGCTGAAGGAGAAAATTAAAACAAATAAATGCTTGACTGTGACTCTGATTGCATAATGGTCTTAAAATTAAAAAAAAAAAAAATTTATTATACAATTTAAATTTATAAAGTCCCCTCACAATGACGACACTAGGGAAACAAAAAATCAGAGGGAAACATTTACATATAACCAAATTCACATGCAAGGGATCCAGAGTGGAGGGCTAATTAAGTTCTCATTCAAATTTATCCTACTAAATATGCAGATCATTTTCCATACCCTTAGCCGGCCTTAAGGTTTAAATCTCTTGGGCCGTATAAACAAGAGATATAACATTTATTAGTCAAGATCTTCATCTAAAAAGTTCTTACATATGGATGCCTTTTTCAGTTTTTTATTGCATGGACCGGTTGGGGCCTTTAATCCTCTTTATATATACACACTAGTATTATGCTTGTGCGACGCACGGGTTAATTAAAAGCTATATATGGTGAGTCTATATTAATAATTTGTGAGTTGCACGATAAAAACAAATTAATTTTACAAATTGAGGGGATGGAAACAACATACCACCATTAGAATGTCATAAACATGTAATTCATATATGATATACAAAATAATAGATCTTCCAAAAGGAGAATAAGAGATTTGTAAAAAATAATATATCAATTCTTGTGGATGTTACACTACTATGAAAGCATGTCTAACAATATTTAATCATTAATTCTCAAACCATAAGCATATAAAATATATCAATTTTAAGGAAATTAGCTTAAACAAAAGCAACAAATACATACTTGTAAGGTTGTAGGCGTTGTAGGTAGGAGAAGGAAAGACTAAATAAATAAAAACCGTACAATTGGTAGGAGAATGAAAAAAATACACCAAATAACTGTGTGTGTATATACATATTCCACCTAAAAGGAGTCCAAGTATAAATAAAATACCCTTAAAAAGAGAGAGTCCATGAGGTGCATGTAATATGAAAAAGGATATAGATGTTCTCAAGAATTAGAAAAGATATAGATAAACAATAACAACACGTTAATTTAGTTTTTTTTTTATTCAAATTGATTATGTCTCTCTTAAGTATAGTAGTTGTATGCCACCAACTAACTAAATTTAAATTTTTTAAAAGAAATTTAATAAATTTTCTCAAATTTTGTGCAGCCACTTAGCGTAATCACAACTTTTATGCCCAATACCAAATAATCACATGTGTATTCATACTCCACCTAAAAGGAGTTCACATAAAAATAGAATACCCTAAAAAGAAAATAGACCATGAGGTGTATGTAGTATAAAAAAGGATATAAAAGTTCTCAAGAATTAGAAAAGGTATAAATAAACAATGATTCCATGTTAATTTAGTTTTTAGGCATGGGCGATGCTACATTAAGGCCAGGGGGTTCATTTGAACCCCCTACCTAGCTTAAACAAAAAAATTTATATATAAAATTTTTAAAATTTTTTCATTTTAACCTCTTAAAATAAAATTTTGAATACCTTAATCCTAAATTTTGTTTGAACCCAATTGAAATAAACTTGAATATGATCACCCTAATTTTAACTTCACAATATTTTTACAATAATATGAGGCAAGTTGCAACTTTTTTTTATCTGGACCCACAACTAATAATATTTTTTTATCTACCTTTAACAATTGATCACTTAGATTTTGTGATGAAATTTTTTTTGAAAGTATTGTGTCAGTTCCAAAAATTTTGCTCATTCATTAAAAAATATATGAATATTCTTTCCAAGATTTTGACTTACTTGGCAGTTGACAATGAAATGAAGTTTTTCCTTACACTTTTCCTTTTCATTAACAAAAAAATTACATCACTATTACAACCAACAGATCTATATCTATATATGTAATTTTTTCCTCATTTTCTCTATCTCGCTTTCTCCCTTCTATTTTTTTCTTAGTTTTTATTTCTATCTCCAATTCCAAGAGAGTGACTATATCTATGTGTATAGTTCAGAAATCATCTACTTTAAAAGTAAAAACTTATATCCATTACTATTTTTTTTTCTTAGTTTCACATTTACTCCTAGTTCTACTCTTAGTGTGTTATTAACTCATTCTTTATCATATATTTTTATACAATTGATATTACACAAAAATATAATAAGTGATTAGTAATTTGACAAAAATTTATGATTAGCTATTTAATTATATTAGTTTATGCATTCAATAGTTGTTGTCTTACTTATTTTATAATGGTTTTAGACTATTGTATAATATAATTGTATTGTATACTAAATTGTATTTAGAATATTGGTCAAAATATGGCTCTCGTTTTAGAAGTTTCATTGAATTCAAAGTGAGCTATTCTCTCTTTTGTTGCGAACTTAATGTTGTACCTATCATCTACTCGCTGTTTTTTACTCGTAACTTCATCTCTTTCGCATGTCATAAACTATAGAGTTTGTGAGGGTAGTTTTAAGTCTGTATTTCATTTCCTGAATAATGTCCCCAACAGAACTTCTTCTTCTAGGCTTTGGTAAGATTTTAAATCCATCATTTAAATTTATTTCTTCTCCAACTATTTTTTGTTTATTACTTTTGTTCATTATTATTACTTTGTTCAACCATAGACGACTTTCAAGACTTAAAAAAGCGTCAGGTTCCATTTTAATAAATGTGTTGAAATGTTTAAAAAATACTTATTTTGTATGTTATACTTTGTTGACATTTTTATAATATCAAATGTTTAAGAAACACTTATTTTATATGTAGTATTTTGTTGAATATAAAATAGGTGTTAGTTTTTATTTTCATTAAAAAAAAAAAAAAAAAATTTAAGCTCCGCCCCCCCCCCGGATGCAAATCCTGGTTTGTTGAATAAAAAATAGGTGTTAGTTTTTATTTTCATTAAAAAAAAAAAAAAAAAATTTAAGCTCCGCCCCCCCCCCGGATGCAAATCCTGGTTCTATCCCTACTAACCCCCCCAGAAAAAAAATCTTAAAGTTGCCACTGCTCTTAGGTATAGTAGTTGCATGCCACCAACTAACTAAATTTAATTTTTTTAAAAAGAAATTTAATAAATTTTCTACAATTTAGTGTAGCCACTTGGCACAACCACGACTTCTAAGTCAAACTTTTATATATATATTCAAAAATACAAGATGTACGTTATTAATTTAACACTTACAACCAGGAGTTCTGAGTCTTCTGACTGCAAACTGCCGAATGAAGCAGTTAATTCATATGCATAAAATACAAAAAAAAACCACTACATCAGCCAAAAGGGAGAGACAAGTTCCATAGTCACTTCTTCCATTTTAACTAAACTTAGTTAAATAAAAACATTTTAGTATGACCAGTTCTCAGCCTTATTCATCATCTGTCAGCTCCATTTTTCACCAGCTTCAATTAGAGAAGGGAAAGCCTGCAGGAGATTCAATGGAAAATCACTATATCATATCCTAAAGTAGACGTTTGTATTCAATGAATATCTCGTAACACGTTTACAGGTTTATGATTCTAACCAATTGTGAGACATCAGTTTCCAGGTTTGTGATTTTAACCAATTGTGAGACATCAGTTACATGCACTAGGATTGTGTACGGTCGGATTGGGTCGGATTGAGGGTTTTTTTTTTTTTTTTTTCACCAGATGTATAAGATAATTCTTAGCGCAGCAGTGCCCTTATTAGACCATATCATGCATGGGAAATCCATTTCAAGAAGATTTTGTGACTTGTGACGCCTCACATTCTAAAACAGAAGCAACACAAAATATAACCTCCTTTTAAGTGTTACTACTTACCCTAATCTAAGAGATGTATCAGAACTATCATCCTCTGGAGGAGGACCGCTGTTGCAGCTATAGACATTGGTGACAGACTGATCCGATGACATGCCTTCTTCTTGGATCATGATGTCCGAGTCCACAAGACCGGATCTTTTTCCCTTGGACAACATCATCATCTGCAATTCAAAAATCTCATCCATCATTTCATAGATGATGGCATGTAAAGGGTCTGTTAAAATACACTAATTCATCAAAGGGTTTGAGAAAATGTAAAAACTTGCGGCTTATATCTTTTAAAATAACACTCTACCCTTAAGGCAACTACATATTTTTTTCCTGCTCTTCCACGTCGTCTAATTGGTATAGTAAATAGCCATTCTCTCAAGCTAGTATGAATATGGAAATTTAGTTAAAAGAAGAAGAAGAATTTGTCACAGTTTGCAAAGGTATGTTACGTATGTATGTGGTCCTAAAAGTGAAGAAGTTTATGGATTGGAAACCTTAGAAGCGGAATATCATTTATGAATAGAGGCCTGCGACACTTAAGAAAGACTCACATAATTCATCGCATAAATAAATATATAACACTTAGAAGGCCTAAAAAAACATGTAGCATTTCTTACCTTCTGTTTTAGTTGCTTGTTCTCTTCCATCAACTGAGATCCCTGCATTTGTAATCAGTAGAAGAATGCACAAATGAACAAAGGCACCAGTGAAATTTGGACTAACTTAGCTGTCAATGGTAGTAATAATACATCTTAGAGTAATTAACTAAATGTAGCCTAGATAATAAGTTCGACACACTTCAAGAAAAGAAAAAGAAGAAGAATTATTTTCAATATTCAAACATTTTATTCAAGACATCTTTGTCCAATGAAGAAAACCAACACAGGTTCACCAGATGTCAGCTAAGTGTGCGTTTGCCCAGGGATGAATGCCTATGAAGTACGGGTGCGTTTCGGGACTCGGGTGCGGGTGCGGGATCGAGACTCAGCAATTTTTGAAAAGGTGGGTGCGGTGCTGCGGGACTCGGCGATTAAAAAATTATTAAAAATATTTTTATTTATATATTTTATATATTGCTAAGCATGCTTTTTTATATAATAATAATAGAGAACTCATATAATAATAATAATAATAATAATAATAATAATAATAATGTACTGTACAAAATAAAGCCTTTGATCAGTGGTAGTGGTTCAGTGGCTAAATGTACCAAAAAAAGAAAAAAAGAAAAAAGAAAAAAGAGGGAAATGTGGCTCACGTGAGAGGCACAACAAAACAAAATAAAGCCTCTCTCTGACCAAACATTAAACAATCCTTTTCAAAAAAAAAAAAAAAAAAAAAACAAACAAAACAAAACTTATAAAAAAAGAAGAATCAGAACAGAACAACGCTCGCGAAGAAGACGAAGAAGAAAAAAGGTGTTAAGCCGGTGAAGACGGCGATAGCGGCGTATAAAATCCATAGGTATTTTCGATTTTAAGTTTTTTTTTTTTCCTACCAGCTGATTTCCTTTTTCCGGTAGAAACACCCCGATATTCGGCCGAATCGGCGCGAATCGGCGTGTGTCGAAGCCGAGTCGGCACAAGTCAGGGAAACCACGTGGCAAGACGCGGCCCAACGCGGCACCGACGCACGGTTAGCAGCATTCCTCGGGCATCGCCGCGTCGGACGCGGGTGCGGCTCCTCTGGCACCACGACCGTGCATCCTAGATGAACGCGTGTCTTGCGTTTTTTTGACTGGTCCCATGGCACTNATATACTTTATATCATGGTATAAGAGTTATATCTCCCCTTTTCTATTGTGATATCAAATCGATTACAAATCTTCTGTACCACTTTTTCAATTTTAAACTTTAATTCTTTTATAAAGAAAGTAAAACAAATACAAAACAAGTTGTGATTAGTGAAATATAAAGTGAATCACAAAAAAATGGTACAAAGGATTTGTATTCATATCAAATTCATATCTCGCCAAGGGCGTTATAGTTGAATTGGCATCTCTCCATGCTTAAAGTACTTGGGGGTTTAGGGAGAAAATGGTTCAAGCTGCAGAATTAACAGCATATTGTAATTATTTCTAAAAAAACTCATGTCTCTCATTCTAACATATCAAATTTCCATTCCAAATTAAAGGACACATGGGCACAACAGTGTTTAAATTATGCACTTTATGTCACTTCCACCCCTAGTGTACGTAATGTAAGGATTCTATGTCAAGTAGCTTGGGATAGTTTTAACTTTAAAGGGAGTAGAGAATGACCAATTCACTAATCATTGATTAATGTAGCCATTCTTTTCCATGTTAAAGGACAATCACGATAACTATAGCCAATTTGTTGGAAATTATTGTATCTCACATATAAGCAGCCCCTAACTCCAATGTTTTCCTTTCCTTCTTCTTCTTCTTTTCCCATTTAGATTTGTTGTCCAATAGGCTAACCCTAAAAAGGTCACCACATAATCAAATATCAAAAGAAGTTAGTCTTTTCTTGTAAATTAGCCTAATCTTGAACATTGATGTCAAATCATAAGTTTAAGGTCACTTTGATACAATTTGAGGTCTATAGTAAGACCTTCAAATGAGATCTTTCCATTTTCTTTACAGCAATACTTTCATTAATATTGCGTGTTCTAATTTTTGTATGTTCTTCTCTTCTTCTTTTTTCTTCTTTTTTTATTTATTTATATTCTTCATAAAAAATTGTTATATATTAATATTACATGTTTGAATATTATTATATTTATTTTCAATTTTCATTATTACCATTATATTTTATTAATATTTTGTTATCTTTTAACTCTTTTTAATGAATTTTTTGCTCATTTGTGAGATTTTCATCTAAATTTGCTATTACATTTTGTTTGTTGCTAGTATTATTTAGATTCAATTAATGTTTCTATTCTTCTCCTCTCTCTCTCTCTCTCTCTCTCTCTCTCTCAAAGTTTTTCATAACCAAATTCATATTTTCTAATAAACATTTATAATTAGAGAATATTTATAAAAAAGGATAAATTTATAGGATATTATTAACTATATATAATATGGTTATAAAATAATTTTTGAAGTGTAAAGCAATAAAGTCTAATTTATCAACAACACTATTGCCGCTTCACTTAATAAACCTAATAGATGGATTCACCCAAAACAAAATTAGTGAATATATATAATACTTACCTTAAGAATATCTATGTAAAAAACATGTATTTTGATATTGGAGAGAGAGAGAGATTTGATGGGTAGAATTTTTTTTTTTAAATGCTTGAAAGTTTTTTTGAAGTTAGAGAAAGATTTAATGGTATATAGATTTCTTTCGTTTTTAGCTAAACATTAACCACTTTATAAACAACTAATAAAGCATAAAAACCCCTCCATGGATATGGTATATATTTACTATAGGCTGACAAGTATTATAGGGGACGATATTCTTCCACTTAGACGCCTAAAACAATTGTTTAAGGGACCTAGGGAAAGAACTGACCTGTGTTAAGTTCTTCCGCACTTTGATCATATAACTTAACTTGTAGAAATTAACGAAATTAAGAAATACAGTTGATAACAAAAGGAACAATACAACTTCAGTTTTGATAAACTGAAAATAACTACTTTTGGAAATCATTGTAGTACATTCAAATACAACATCATAACCTTCAAAGACATTTTATATTATTCACTCATTTCTTTGGCTTGTCATATTTATGACTGCTCCTAGCTAGGCAATTAGCAAATTGGTAGCACCAAATTAATTTGAGAACCTCATCCTTGTCAAAAGCCTTATAACTTAATTGGCACCATATTGTAACCATCTATAGGAGAAAGGGTTCTAGTTGTAAGGTTAGCACCATATTATAACTACCTGTAAAATAAATAATAAAATCTCCTTCTTTTAAATGGACCGTTATTTTCAAATAAGATTAATAAAAGAATATTCATATATACTATAAATAGTACTTTGGTATTGCTTTTTTATTTATATATATATATATATATAGATAGATAGATAGATAGATAGAGGTATATAGAATATAGTAGAAGAGGGAGGGGTGGGGTTCAAATTACAAATATGAAACACCAAAAAAAAAAAAAATGCCAATACTTTGCTAGTCTGCATTTCTTTTGTGAGTAGAAAGGAGCTATTTAATAATTTAATAATGTGTAATCAATTTATGATAATTCTTGGACAATATCCAATATGAGCTTATGTCTCTTTAACAATTGAATAGTTACGATGGTAAAATGAGAATTTCAACCCTAGATGTCTTGGAAACATAAAATAAATAAACCAATTAAGTTACAGAGCTATTGGCTCAAAGCTATTGGCATATGGGATTATATCTTCAATTTATGCCCCTAACAATTAAAGTTATAATATTATTTTGATCCTCTAAATTAATACCCGCAAGAAACCATGGCTTCTGGAGGTAAAAAATACTCAAGTTCTGAATCAAAATGCTCACAAACAGCCAAACTAGTCTAGTCAACTCAAACACTGGACTGCCTTCAAGTTTACTGACCATTGTGCCTAAAAGTGAGCGAGTAAGACTTTCTTATCAAATCAAGAGAAGATTTATAATGACGGTGGTCTGCCTTACCATAATGTTCATTTTTTGATGGCCCCTGGTCATATATGTTAAGTTGTTAACCAATTAAGAAGAAAGTGCTATACAGAGAGAGGGATGCTATGCAGAGAAATTAAGGTACTATATACAGAAGATTGAGCCTAGGAATTAAGTATATAACTATGACTGAATCTCTTAATTAATGTGAGGATGGCTATATGATGATGGCTATGAACCTGTTTGGGTTGGCTTTAATTTAAGCCTAAGCAATATAATTAGGAAAATGCTAAAATTACTTCTAATTTTAATTACTACAAAATAACTTATAAATTAATATGACAGTGAATGTAATTAGTGTCACATCAACAATATAAAAATGAACTAAAATTTATTTCTTCTTCTTTTTCTTTTTTCTTTTTTTGTCTTTAAAAGTTAACACACAACTTTATAATACTTATATATATGTAATAAATTGTGTAACATCCCTAACATCAAAAAGATGGTTTTAGGCAAGCATTTGCTTCTAAATAACAAAGTAATGTCAGGTTAATGTATTTGAATATCAGTGTAAAGTTCTTATGTTAAATGTAGAATTTAAACTTACTTTATTGTTACTCTTATGCTAGATTTACAATATCAAAAGAGCTAGTTTTTTTACACTACAAACATAGACCTGGAAATTGCAATGAGAAATTGAAGTTACAAGATTCTACTGATGAGTATTGGTTGACAAGACATACATCCAATCAAAACTTTATTTTTTTCAAATGTGTCACATTTTTTTTCTTCTTTTGAACAAAGAGGCGAAAGCTTGAAGATCTATATTATAGTTGTTCTAAGAGCATTTCCAATAGAATAGGTAAAGCCAAAATATAGAGAATGAAATCAGAAAAAAGAGGAAAAAATGAGCTCCAACAACTTCTTTAAAACTCAAAAAGTTTTTTGCTAATGAACAGCCATTCTCCAAACCTGATGTGCTACTATTTATTAGCAAAAAAATAAAACATAACAAAAAATTAGCAAAGAAAGGAGTGGGGATGGGTGTATGGGGTACGTGTGTTAAAAAATGAATAGATAATGAATGAAGAAATAATATTTAAATGAGATAGAGAAAGGATAGGGAATCTGTTGGAAGATGTATTTGAAAAAGTAGGTAGGCAAAAGGTAAATGTCACTATTCACTATCCAAAGAGTACAAAAATATAGAGAAGCTGCTGGAGATGCTCTAAGGAAGTAAACTAGAAAAGTTTAATCATTTAAGATCAAACATTTTCTTCTAATTTGTGTCATGGACATTCAAGGCAAAGTTTACTCTCTAAATTGACACAGGAAAGTTGTAATCTCAACCAATCATAAGATATACTAATTGAATCTTCTTCTTCTTTTTTTCCTTCTATTTTGCTATTTAGATCCATACACAATATTAACATTCTACCTCAGATTATTGGCAATTTCATACTTTTTATCTAATCCTCTATTTTCACTCCTTCATGCATTTGGTACTTCGTTCAGACTTCTTTATCCTATCCCATCCACCATTTTTCATTACACAAAACCAGACCATCTTACATAACTTCCTCTCGTTTACTACTTAATAAAGATGGTGGCTACTTTATTATTAGTGCATTCCATCTGAAACTATTCAGTATAATTTTCAATTCCCATTTTGCTTGAACTCGTTTTCTGCACATATAGGCATCTACCAAGGCTAATCATTTTTCTCAATTGGTTTTCAGACATGCATGCTTTAATTAATTACAACCATTACTTAAAACATTGTTGTAAAAGGACCAACTTAATTAGCTTGTTCACTCAAACTTTCGGCTGCTAAGAGACCAAAATAGAGCTAAAACATGCTCACCTCATATTTAGTGAAGTTTATAGAGAGGAACATCCTGAACACGATCATATATGTCTCCAGACTTCAACTTCCATAATCTTCAATTATATGTTTTCACAAACAGATGTCTACTGTAAGTGAAGGGCTTTAGGAATAGGGACCAGTATATTCAAAGGTCATTAACTAGCTCATAACATAATTAACATTGATGTAGAATTTTTCCAAGTTTACTTGATTAGACACATTAACATTTGACTTTCTTTTTTGGGTGGGAGTGTTAATAAATGACCCCTAGCCCATCACCTAAACAGCATATTTGAAAGTTCTTTTTACAAATGGACATTCTTCGAGGCATGACCCATCCAAGTACCATGGTACCTAGCTACATCCAATACTTGACGACTGTGAAGATGATAAAAGCTGCATGGTACTAAACCTTGCAGTACAACATGATGAAAGCACACGCAATATCTAATTTATTATACAAGTTTACACAATTAGCCACAGATTATTCATCCAAAAAAAAAAATTAGCCACAGATTAGATCATTGATGGTAGAAATTAATGCCTTGAGGGCACGTTTCTAAACATTCCAACATGGGATACAAGGATTTCATGCGAAAAAACAAAAAAAAACAAAAAGGAACATGAAGAAAATTTCTAATAGTTATGCCTCCACAGCGGAAAACTGAAACACCCAGAAGTTGTTTTGATGAGCAAACTTTCATATCTTTCTTTACCTGTGGTTGAAACGCAACTTTGCTAGCTGCTACTAGCCTACTACCACAAGCAAAATTAAAACTGTTACTCCATGAGCTCAGCCTAGACGATCTAGGAAACTCCCTTATGAGCTTTAATTGATTTCACATCCCCTTGAAAACCTAAGAGAACCTTAAAAGTTCCACAACAGATTGCATATATGAGTTTAAGGTAAGAGATTTCTAGTTCGCAAAAAGCATGAAATTTGAGTAAAGATCTCGTTTTTCTTGATTTAAATGAGGATGACACGGCCTTGAACCCTCTAACTTAACCGCAAACTCTCTCTCTCTCTCTCTCTCTCTCTCTCTCTCTCTCACACACACACACATGTACACATACAGAGAAACCAAAATACTGGAGTACTAGAAGATCATACATAGACCAAAACTTACAGCGATCTCTACAAAGAAAACTATACAACAACAAAAACAACCAACCCTTAGTCCTAAAATTGTGGGGTCAACTATCTACGGATCCTCAACAGACTAGTAAGGGTTGACCATATGTATTCTTTTCAGTTATTCTATTTCAAAGCCATATCTCTATAAAAGAACAATACAAGAAGAAGAAGAAGAAGAAGAAGAAGAGTGTGCAATACCTTGAGCTGGAAAACTCAAAGAGCTTTCCTGTTGCAGAGAAAATGATGAGAGCAACCTCGGCATCACAGAGAACAGAAAGCTCTTCAGCTTTCTTAATAAGTCCTCTTCTTCTCTTTGAAAAAGTAACCTGCCTTGCCGTCACGTTGTCAATCTTCTTGATCTTGATCTTCTCCCTCGCCATCCTTAAAACCAAACCGTACACATTTTCATTTCATATAATACCCAACACATAAAATAGCAAGAAACAAAAAAATTGCATGTTTTTTTCTGCAAAAAAAAAAAAAAAAAATAGTCTTCAAATTTAGCAGGAAACCCTAGTAAAGTACCTAGCCATAGCACAGATCTAGTTATGGAAAACCCAGAAAAGTCTACCAATCATAGCTCATGAAAATGCAAAGTCAGTACCCAAGAAAAAAAAAATGAAAGAGCTGTACTGGTGGGTTTTTCTTCTTTACCTTGTTGTGGAAATGCAGGTGGCTGGTCAGGTACCTGAACCGAGTTAGCCTGTTGGGTATGAGCTAAAACCAAAAGTCACACCAATTAGATGTTCGAGATAAAAGATAAAATATATATATATACTGGGTTTGTGTTCAAGAAAGGAAAGAGTGCCTTCCCTTTTATAGCTAAACTGGTCCTCTTTATATTTACCTTCGAGTTTTTTTTTTTTTGACATTTTGTTGCCTAAAAAGTTAAAGAAAGAAATATTTGTGTGTGACTGACTGAGAGAGAGAGAGAGAGAGAGAGGCGAGACCTGGATCAGTGAAAACTAGGATATTTCTTAGTTTTTTATTACTATTTCTTGGGGCCATAGACAAAATAAGGTGCTTTTCTTTTTTGCTTTTATTTTTTTAGTTTAGGTTTAACATGTGGATGTTCGCTTTCCGTACAATCATAGCCATGCCGCCATCAATTCATAGCGAATAATTACTCCTACCGTGTACTTCACTGCCCTCTCACTCGCTATTAATCGCACGATATATTGCTCAGTGCTCAGGATTCTTTTTCGTTTGGGATGAGCACATTTCCAAAACTTTATTTATTTTATTTAAAGTTTATATCACAAATGCATCTTCTTCTCTTTTTTTTTTCTTTTTTTTTTGTCAATAATTAAATTCAATCTAGAAACTTTTGATTTATTTATTTTAAATTCTATATAGATTTTACTTTTTATTTTAATGAATTCTATCACAATCCCCCTTCCTAAACTGCCGTTATATAATTCTTAGACTCCATTTGGTAGCTCATTTGCTTGACTTCTCAAGGAAAAATGTTATGTTAAACATTTTTACAATAAATTTTAAATGATATGTTATTATTAGTTGTTATTATTAGAGAAAAAAAGTAATTTTAGTAGTAGAGTAAGTTCAAATTTGAACCAATAATAAGTAACTGCTTATAATTTGTTGTGAAAATATTATTGACGTAATACTTCTCTCGACCAATAATCATTTAAAACAGAAGAATATCATCTTTAAAAACACGGATAACACTTGCCTAATATGTGAGAATGCTCTTGAGACTTTAATACATGTTCTTAGAAAAATGTTTGAGAAATGCTTAGAAATTTTATTATCATTCCAAATCCCTTTCTAACCTCGACTCACCAACTTCCATCAATACAAATCCACTTTGGAGATTTGTTTTTTCCCATAGCTTTATGGCAAATCTAGAATGCTCGTAACAAGAAAGTCCTGTGGATCAAGCTTTTTAATCAATGAACAATTTTGATAGAATCAAAACTCTATTCATTGATTTCTTTTACCCTTTACCAACCAGAGGAACCAAGCTTAAAAATATAAGTAGACTTATAGGTCGGTTACCACCTACAGTGGGCTATTTCAAGCTAAACATTGATGACTCTGTACTGGGAAATCTAGGACAAGCTTCTACAGGAGGAATCAGTTTAAATCAAGGATGTTAATCTTTTCCCGGTTAACAAATCATGCAATTTCTTATATATTAACGTAATTAATTGTCAATGCTTCGTATATATTCCATTAATAATTAAGCAGCGAGAATAGTACACATAATATCTTTTAGGAAAATCCATTAATTTTTGTGAATTTTCTTTTTTGTTATTTTTAATGAAAAATCCATGTTTAATTTATAAAATATTTGGTGTCACAACTTAAACAACATTACACGTATTTTCACACACTTTTTTATCCACACATATTTTTTTTTAAAAACAAACAACATTATTAGAACAGCATTACCAAATGAGTCCATAATCATAATGGACTTACTTTTCGTTTGATGAGGATGATTCCAATTGGAATTGGATCTTTCAAATTATGTGTTTAATTATTTATTTTTTAAAAGCCAATTAATTAATTTTAATAAATAGAAATTTCATATTTGTCTTGTAATTTTTCAATGCATGCAAGATCATGATTGGTCATAATTTGAACTAATAGGAACTAACAACTTTTTTATTTTTTTTAAGAGTAGAATAAGATTGGTTATAATCTGATTTTTCTTTCTTATAAATTGATTCTTATATAAATTATAGCTCTTTCAAACTACGACTTGATTGACTTTTGTTATCTTTGTGGACCAATTAAAATCAATTAATTTTAATTCCATGCATTAAAGCTCACTTTGAAATAATTTTTATATCAATGTAAATCATTCTTTCACATGGCTTAATCAAAAACCCAAATTTTCACCTAGAAAAATTACAATTTTGTTCCTTAATTCCACTATATCACCCATTATGAATTTATGATGTGAATTTTTAACTAATGTCAAATATAAAGTTTGATAAACATGTAAAATAAAATTTTTAGGCTAAAATGATCATTTCTCCTTGAAGATAAGCCTCAACGAAAACATTAAAGTGTCACCGATTGTATAATAGGTTGTCTACACACTGCAAGAAAATTATAGAATACTTCAGAAGTATAATTAATGAATATTTTTTACCCTCAAAAATAGCAAGTTCCACTAGATTTATAGTCTCAGAGATTTTCACAAATTCCACGCTACCCTCAAAAATGCATTACATCCATGGTTTTAAAACTTGGTACGGTTAAATAAAAGTTTTTGCTCTTGATTCTTGGTTTTAGAGGTTTTACCATAAGAATTTGTACCCAATTCCCAATTCAACCAGCCAGTCCTATTTGGTTTTTAAAACCATAATTATGTGACCAAAGTGATCAAACAAGGACTACGAATTAGTTACTAATCTAACAACTGCCAACTGAGAAGGCCAATCCATAATAAACTTCATGCATGTAACTCACAAAACTATTACACATCTCAAGTTTTGTTTAATCCAATTAACCAAGGCCAAAGATAAACTCCATAGAAATTAATTGTGATATCAATGAAAGAACATTCTAATGATTTATATAAAAGGAGTGGCTGGCCAAAAGAAACAGCCATTATATGCTTGCCTTCAAATTCAATAACAATATTCCCTTATTCCCATTACCTAAACCTCTATATCTCAATCGAATAAAATGGTTGATATGGTGTGGGGGAATTAGCAGCAAAAGTGGGCGAGGGTGTGTTCCTCATGTGTAACAGTCTTTTATGAAGTCAGAATATAACTCAACTTGATTTTGGTTGGTTGAGACGTTGAGAGTGGATGGTTGGAAACCATTTTTCATTGTGCAGAAGGACCATGATGCACGTGAAATGATGTAGATCGAGGAAACATAACAAACACCTTTTATACACTTTCAGGCTTATGTGGGCCTATTTAATCTAAATATCCACTCTGATCATACTGGTCGTGGCAGTTTTTATTTCTGGACATAAATGAAAAATGAGAAATTCTCTTGACCATGAGTTTCAAATATTTCCAATAGTATCAAAGTAATTTAGTTGACCTTATCCGTGCTTTGTAGTAAATGGATTGAATATTGTCAATTTTAATAAATAAAAATAAAAATAATAAGAGTAAATATTTAGTAGAATATTGATGATGTGTACAATTATATATATATATATATCTCATAATAGATATATAGGATTTAAAAAAATTTATGGTTGATTTAAATAGAAGAACTTTAGAGAATTTTAATTTGTAAACTAGCTTCATGTCTATTGTTTAAGTATAATATGTGTGTGTGTGTGTGTGTGAGAGAGAGAGAGAGAGAGAGAGAGAGAAATAAGGAATTGAAGGGAAACAATGAGATTACATTAGAATCTGAATTACTTAATTTAAATTTAAATCTCATTGTTTTACGAGGGAATTTATTAGAAATATAAATTTTAAATTACCCATATTATATTTCCTAAATTATTTTAGATTCCAAGATATTATAAGTTCGGCATTTTAACAAAGGGAGTCAATACATGTGTACTGTTTCGGGTTTACCACTATTTTTTATATTTATAAATAAATATATATAATAAAAATAAAATTTTACCATAAAATATTATCTCAATTTAAAATAAATTATTCATGGTTTTAATCTTTAGCATCAACTAAAAAAAAAAAAAACTACAATATAAAAAACAGAAAACTTAATTGTTCATTGCATACTAAGAAAACAAATAATATAAATAAGTTAATACAAGTAAGTTACCATTCTACCCTTACAAAAATTTGAAAATTACAAAACTTAAAAATTAAAAATTAATTTTTTTTCTGTACCCGGTACGCCCGAAATTGACCGGTATGGCCGGTATTTAAACCAGTATGAAATAGCTATATTTCGATACTGGTGCACATACTGGAACAGTATATTCCGGTCAAACTGGTCAGTACGGTACAATATTGACCACCTTGATTTTAACATTCGTATTCCAATGTGGCACATGAAATCTTTCATGACAAAATGAACAACAAAATTTCATCTTATGCATCTTGCTAATTATTTTATCCCCTAAAAATTCCCAAAAAGCACTCAAAATTTTTTTTTTCTCCCCAAACATACAATGCCTATTTCTTCCAGATCACGATCATTTAAGATTATATCACTATAAATTAAGTTATATATATATATATATATATACGTATACACATAAGATAGAAATTATACTCTAGCATAATCTAAGTGTATATGTGTTGGAAGCTCTCTCCTGGTGACTCGAACCCCGCTCTTACTCCTCACACCCCACAAATACTTACACTTACCACCGCATCAAGAGTGCGCAAGTGTGTAAATTAAGTTGAGTGAACTCAATTCTTTCACTTCGTCTATATTTAAACAAACAATTATTAATAATAAATTGGAATCTACTCAAATTATTGATGATATGGAAAAATCAAATCCAGCACCCGAAATTTTTTTTCCCCAAACGTAAAATGCCAACTTCTTCTAAATTATGATAATTTAAGATTATTTCACTGTAAATTAAGTTGAGTAAACTCAATTATTTCAAGCCATCAATATTCACAGACATTAACTAATAATATTTTGAAATCTATTCAAATAATTGATGATATGGAAAAATAAAATCCACTTGTTTCACAATGATGAGTTGGTAGGATTTAAAAAACCTCCATTGTCAAGTTGTCCTAAGAACTCAGACAATATCTTAATTTAGACTGACGTTGAACAAGAGCTATGCGAGATAGAGGTTAACATTGGACATCAACGGGATTGGGTGTGTATGCCTAAAAGGCATGGTCGAAAATGGGTACATAGGGCGGCTCCACATTAAATGCAGATTAGTCACTCTGGCTTGGAAAATAAATAAAAGTTATAAATACATTTCAAAAAATTTATGATTTGTCTACCCTTAAAAAAACTATGACCATCCTAAATTTTTTTAGGTCCAACAAAATTAAACTTTAGTCCCCTTAATAATGTATTAGGCCATTTCAAAAAAAAAAAAAAAAAAAAAAAAAGACCAGAGAAAAATTTTATTGAACTAAAATTTGTAAGAGATATTATACAATGATTTCAAAATATGAAAGGAAATTATAAAATTTTATGTATTTGTGTATGTGTGTGTGTGTTTTTTTTAACAGTTGATATGTGAAGTTAATTTTTTATAAATTTTATATAATTTAAGTTTCTTAATGATTACCCTAAAGAATTTTATGGAGTCGCCATTGTGGGTATATAAGTAACTCGAAGTCTCTATATAGCATTCAACAAAAAAATTTGCTTTCAAATTCTACATATACACTAGTGTAATTAAGAATCACAATTATATATACACACACATTTATATTTTATTTATATAAAATGTTTCTACTTAATAAGTAATAAATTGTATGTATTCATATTATTACATAGAAGCATAATAAAATTTGAATTGAGTTTTTTTTAATAATTTTCAAATTCATATACATACATATGCATATAAATATAATAAACATAAAATTTAATTCATAAAAAATAAACATAAATTTAAATTCAAATGACACTTTGCACAAAATTAATTGGAGTACAAAAATAATCTAATTATGATTTTTTTTATTGAACCTCCACTTTGATATATTACTATATATATTATAGGATAGTAGGATGGCATAGTAATTTTTTCCCCTTTGTAAAAAAAAAAAAAAAAAAAAAAAAAGTGAGAGAAGAAGAAGAAGAAGGTGACATGGGGTTTATAAGTATAACTCCAAGTTAATTTCAAAAGGAATAATTTAATCCTCAAGGTAGCAAGAACTCTTAGAAATGCTCAGGATATACATCCAGCAACTTGATCATGCCTATTATCTCCCATGCAAATACCCAAAAACTGCCAGATGATTCAAATCCTACATTGATCTTTTGCTCTCTCTAAAGTTTGCTGAATTTGTGGACAGGTGATATCTATAAATTCAACCCCAAGTATTGCCCAAAATATTTGAGAATGAAAATATATGCCTCATGGATGACAAGTGGTATTAAAAGTTTATATCAATCATTAAAGATAAAGAGTAATCCTAGAGATACAGACTATTTTACAACATTTTTACAAATTACTGATGTGGTGAGTGAATATTTATAAATAAAAAAGTGTTGTTAGTGGTGGACCTAGATAAAAACTAATAAAAAGTTGTCCACAATAACAGTTTATAAAAATATTGTAAAATAATTTGTGGTTATAGTATTATTCAAAGATAAATGATTGAAAATAAATGGATGATATTAATTTGTTTCTCTTTAGACTTTAGAGTTTAAGTGCCCCATTGGTTTTGCTTTTTGGAGCCCAAATCACAATAGCATTTTGTAAAGGCATTCATTGGCATTTGTTAGGCATCACAAAATCGCAATTATTGACCCACTATCATAATTTAATGCATTAATATGTTGCACCCTCTGAACTGCAATTTTATAATGCACAAATACATAAAACTGAACCAAATTAAACTAACTCTAAAAAAGGTTCCAAGATCGCATGGTCTTTAAAAAGAGTGAAGAGAACAAAACACACAGAACATTGAAATTAAAATATTCTGATTCTTTAGCCTTAGGAGTATAATGGATGTAGTTTTATGATAATTTGAGCCAGGAGTCATCAAAAACTTGGTACTGCTCAAATTTCATCGATCAACGTCTCTATTTGTAATCATTCTAATATTATAAAGTCCTATTAAATGAGGTTATTTCGAAGCCTCTAGAAATAAAAATCGTTATATTCGTGCAAAAACATTATATGAGGTTGAAGGATTTTTTTTTTTCAACATTCTAACTTGATTCTTATATTTATCATTGTGGGGATAAAGGCCCAAATTTGTATATTGGGCCTTGGGCCTTATCTGGGAACGTGGGCATGTCCGAGAAGGGGTAAGTGATTGAGAGAGACCCCAAATTTAAAGTCTCACAAAGAAAGAACGGATGGAGAACGGTCCGATGAGTAATTCCTCCTCGAACACAACAAATACAGTTTGAATCTATAATCTAGCAACCTAGGCGACCTATCAGGAGGTTTACACGATAAATGTGAGCTTCATGCATGTATTGGAATGATAAGAACTTAGAAATATCTAAAGGAAAAACTGCAACCACTACATTAAATGTATTGCAACTACTTTTCTGGCTGCATTTATGTGGAGAAGGCTCCTGAACAATGCAGTCTCAGCTTCTACTATTCACAGAATGCCAAAGAGAATGTCTAATGGGACAGGCACTCAAGTAAAAGTTTAGATGGTTAACAAGTGTAAAATCAGGATAGCTTGAGAGGAGCTATATAATGTGAGAAACCTTCCACGAGATGAGGATCGGAAAAAAGAAGAAAGAAATACTGTAGCAATCAAAATTGTACTTGTAAACGGTTATATTGATTTATACTCCGAATTATCTCATCGGACGATGAATTTATTAAATCCAATATATCATGTTCTTGCTTAATCGTCTTCTAGATCCATACTAGTCGTTATTAACTTCATTAAGGCATAGCTCTTTAACCTACTCTCTACAAATTTATTGTATTGGGCTCACTGGACCACCACCCTATTCACCTTTGGGCTTGGGCCGCAAATTGTGCCCCTACAATTATTATCATGAGAAATAAACATTCATCATATGAGTGATGTTAGAGATATTACAAATTTTATACTATAGTCTTTACATACTGATGTATCATTAATTACAAAAAATATATATATATATATATATCTATGTATTATGTTTTAAAACCTGCCAATAATAAAAATTAGGCTAAAATGCAAAATACACCATTTATATTTCATCAAAATTCATTTAACTTTGTTTTCGTTCATTTTAGTCCTCTAATTTTCAAGTTTATTCAATTAAGACTTTTCCATTAACTTTTGTTATATGTTGTAGTTAATTTTCCAATTTTTAAATTTCTTCTTCAAATTTTTAAAATTAAAAAAAAAATCAATTAATAATTGAAAAATATTTTCTAGATTTGTTTTTTCAAAATATTTAACAAATTAACCAAAAAAAAACCTTAATTGAATAAATCTAAAACTTAAAAAACTGAAATGAACTAAAGCAAAATTGAAAAAATGAAATGAATTCTAGAAAAACTTAGGAGATTAGTTTTATGTTATATATCACGAATACTCTTTCAGGGTTTCAGTTTTTTTTCGCTTGCATGAGTTTTCTATATTTATTATTTCCCTTCCATTTACAACTAATATTGTCCTTATTGTATTATTATACCATTATCTTCCATAACTCAGTATCTTTTAAAAAATTGCAGAAATATATCTAAAAATATGTACTAATAGTATACTAGTCAACCATTATCTTCTCCAAATATATATATATACACACACTACCATTACGCCTACCAAAAGAAAAAAAAAATACTTCCATTATTTTTCAGAACTCAGTATCTTTTAAATATTTATAGACATATTTCTGAAAATATGTACTACCAGTCTACTGCCATTCATTTTTTTGCTGAATAGTAGTCTACACAACGCCTTCGCCTGTATATATGTTTGCCGAATAAAGGTTCTTCTTCTCTTTTTTTGCCTCCTGAGAGAGGAAACCATTGATTTGCTTCAGTGAATTCTAGTCAGCCTTTTCAGAATCGTATTTAAAGCCAGAACTTTTGCATTGACAGCCGGTGCCCATGAGTAATGCTGAGACCACTAACTTGGGCACAATTTTGTGCCACAACTCACCATATAGCGAGTTGTGATTGGTAAAAATATATCTTCACATGATATACTGACACGCTTTTACTAATCATAACTCACCATGTGACACAAAATTGTGCCCAATTCAGTGGTACTAGCATAACTTAGTGACCATATATGTTGCATGATGCATCTCATTATGTCATTTTTGCAAAACTAGAAACCATTTCATTTACCAATTCAAAATACCTAATTAAACAGTAAGACCGAGACAACTTTCATAACAAATTGGATAATTATTGAGTACTTCTAAAATATCATAAATACGTACTTTTTTCTCTCACATAATTATGGATTACACTAATTAAATTTATGGTAGGAAAATATATTTTTATCTCATGAGAAAAAAGTTACATGGCAGAATTTTAAGAGGGGAACCTAAGGAATAATACCTAAATATTGTACCTAAATTTTGCCAAGTATTTTAATATGTGAAAAAAAAAATTAAAAATGCCTTAAAAGTATTGTTATTGTAATTATTTTTAGAAATTTTTTATGAAAAAAAAAAAAATGTAAAGTACAAAGTTGGTTTGGCCCCTAACATTTCAATGACATGTCAGTTTAGTCTCTGCTATTATTTCTGAAATCACTAACACGACAAATGTTTCAAATAGATAAATAAATAAATAATTGCCACATCAGTGACACATGTATTGCTACATCAATTTAAAAAAAAAATTTAAAAAAAAAACCAAATTAAATTTGAAAAGCATATTTCCCAAAAATTCAGGTTTGGTACATGCATTTAAAAAGTAAAAACTGAAAATTATTGTTTGAAAACATGTGTAGAAATATGTGTGGATGAAAAAGTGTGTGAAAATACGTGTAATGTTGTTTAAAAATTGAAAATTGTTGTTTGAAAACTTGTACCAAACACCCTCTCTCTCTCTCTCTCTCTCTCTCTCTCTCTCTCTCTCTCTCTCTCTCTCTCTCTCTCTCTCTCTCTCTCTCTCTCTCTCTCTCTCTCTCTCTCTCTCTCTCTCGTCACCACCCATCTCCTTCTACTTCATTACAAGTGGACCTGCTCATAGTGGTGCCATTTTGATAGCCTTATTTTTTTTTTCCCTAGTGCTTTAGGCATTATTTAACCTACTTTGTAGCATAGGTGCTCGTATTTTAGTCTTCTTGCAACAACAGCTTTGTTACTAGTTTTTACATTCTCCATTGATGTGTTGGTGTTTGTGGAAATCTTCATCGGGTTTATTGTTCTCCGGCCATCATTGGTGTTTGTGGTCTTTCACCATCATTTATGGCACCTCTTAGTTGCAGTCACCATCATTTCTATAGGCACGTTTCCTTTTGTCTGTGATCATTGGTGCCCCTCACTGGAACCATCACGTTGCACTTGATCATTGCTTCTTTGAGTTCACCTGAGCGTTTGCTTCTGCTATGTAGGCAGCAATTTTCATCCAAAAGATAACGACAGGTATTAAATTGACACGACACGAAAATGTTAGTGATCAAATTGACATAATTGAAAAGTTGGTCAAATTAAAATATGATATAAAGGATATAGACTAACTTTGCAATTTACCCAAAAAACAATTAATTTTTTGAAATGTTTTAGAAAGTATTTTTTTATAGATGGTATTGGGACATTTCTTAATGGGTCATTTTAGGAAAGTTTTAATACAACTTTATAAATATATATATATATATGAAAAAAAAAAAGTCAAAAAAGTCGATTACTTTTTTATTTTCCAATAAAAAGTTTCTAAAAATATTTTATAAACCAATACCCATTAACTTTTCCCTTATGCTCTTTTGTTTCGATGGAAAATTTTGTGTAAATATAATTTTCTGTATTTTATAATGTTCAGTAGCATCATAAAAAAGAGTTAAAAGAAAGTTATCTTTAATCAACATAAAAGTATGACTTATTTTTAAAGATTGTTTTCCACTAATTGTTTTTAGAAAAAAAAACAACTTTATCTCATAACAAGCTAAATAAGAGAAGTTAAGAGATTATTTTTTAACTCATTTAAGGTTGCTACTAAATATAGGAAAATTTGATAATTTTATATAGAAAATGTTTTTTGAAAAATGACTCATTTTCTAGAAAACAATATAATCGAAACAAACAGAGCATAAATTTATCCTTAACATCAAAATCAAATAAAAGTTATGCTTTATTTAATGAAATAATGTAAGTTAAAGTTGAAAAAAAAAATTAAAAGAACTATTGTTGTTATCATGTGTAACGCGAGCACTTAAGTGTGCGTTTACGATTAAACTATGGGTGTGCTTGGATACCGCTTATTTTTTTGAAACTGAAAATTTATTACTGAAAATACTGTAGATAAAAGTAAAAGTTAGTTGAAATAGTACAGTAGAACCCATAAATATTGCCAAAAAGTGCAGTAGAACTCATGAATAATAGCAAAAATTAGCTAAATAGTGAAATAATTTTACTTTTTTAAGTGCAACCCAAATGCACCCTATAATTAAACTAGCTTTTAGCTTTTATTCTTATTTTTTTGCTAGACTATTTTCAATAAAACATCTATCAACTTATTTTATTTAGTTTTTAACTTTTATCTATAGCATTTTCAATAAAAAAAAATTTAACAAAAAATAAATAAGCTATTCTCAAACAAAGACAGAGACACTAACACCGTTAGAGATTGATGAAAATAAGATGAAAAATATTAATTGATGCCCTAAGGGTATTGGTTTAGGAGATTTTTTTTTTTAATTTTTTTTAAGTATGGGAAAAAAATAACTGAATTTTTTAACATATTTTTATTTTTCATAAAAGTAGAATCAAATCTTTACTCAAATAGTCTATTATATCTCATGCCCTAAAAGTGCCTTTACCATGAACCAATCAAGATAGGAGCCCGTTTGGTTCAAGATTTTTAGTATTGTTACTTAGTTTTCAGTATTTTGAAAATACCTGTTTGAATATTATAAAAATATGTGTCATAAGTGTTATTATTATTATTATTTAAACTGGTTCCAAACAGCCTCTAAGTAACAAATCCTAATTTCAAACACTCAATGTAAATTGATACCATTTGAATCTCAAACTGGAATAATGAATAGGAAAGTCAATGTCATTACATTATTAGTAAGCAATTCTCGAAAAAGAGAAGTTAAGAACAAGTAAGTCATCATCTGCCAAACACCTGTATCTAGTATTGAATTATAAATGCATATTTTTAGTAAATTAACACTTATTAGGCTTTTTATATGTTTTATATTATCGATCCTATTGGTTCAAATGGTACTATATTTAGCTCTCCTTTTTAGGGAGAGAGTTGGATTGGATATCCTTGGGAGCTTGTTCCTAAGTACAACTTTTATGAAAAAATATTTTCTCTTATCTCAACTTGTAACATGAACACGCAAGGGATTAGGAAATTCGTGCATCGATGGATCTATTTTTTGAATCTCTAGGAGCAGACAAATCTTTTATTAATTAGCTCTAAACTTATAATTACGAAAACTTTCTGGCTCTTGTTCTTTTCAAAGGCCATTTAAATAACCAAGTTAATAACCTGGAAGCTATATAGCAACACAGCCAGATTGATCTAGAAAAATATGGTAAACTAAGTGGAGGCTAGGCTAAAGCAAATCACAATGCAACAAAGTAGTGCACGATGGGAAACTTTCTATATTAGTTTTAATTTCAACTCCAATTTCTCCGAATCCCAACATTACTATTTTTTTTTTTTTTTAATTTAGTGGCCACAAGTCACTGTCCACGTGCATGCGCACCATTTTCTATATATAAAAAGCGCGTATATATACAAAATACAGTAATAACTACAGTATTTTATGGTTGCTTCAATATGTACTATTCATTGGCCTTTCTTTTTTTTTTCTTTTTCTTTTTTCCAGTAATATTGCCGGTCAACTTTTTTTTTTTATTTTTTTTATATACATATGAGACCCTGTTATATATATATATATATATATATATAAAATAAATTGTCACAATATTTTCATAATTATTGAAGTTTTAATTCCTTCTTATAGGTAAAAATAAAATATCATATTAGAACCAATCACAACTAAAAATAAAGATATAATGAAAAAAGAAGTGCTACATCTACAACATTTCTCACAACACTTTCATAACAAATCATTTGTAATAAAAGTACAAATGTGTAAAAGCTACTGTAATAACTACAGTACCTTTTGACTTGTTTAATATGTACTGTTTTTTCCCAGTAATATCATTGGGTTAATTTTTTTTTATAATTTTTTTATATACATATGAGACCCTGTTTATATGTGTGTGTGTGTATATATATATATATAATATATTAATACAATAAATTGTCACAATATTTTCATAATTGCTAAAGTTTTAATTTCTTATAAGTCAAAATAAAATATCAGATTGGAACCAACCAAAATTAAAAATAAAGATATTGTAAAAAAAGAAATGATACATCCGCAATATTTCTCACAACACTTTCATAATAAATTAGTTGTGGTAAATTATTATTGGTTCTGATTTAAATTTACCAATCAAATTACTTTTTTGCCCACCAATAACAACTCGTAACAACCTACTGCTTATAATTTTGTTGTGAAAATGATGTAGACATAACATTTCTCTTGTGAAAATGTTAAGATATCTCGTTATTGTCATAATATATTCACAACTGCTTAAGTGTCAATTCTTTACAAGTCAAAATAAAATATAACAAAATTATAAAGGTATTATGAAAATGTTGTACCATTTTGTTGTGTTTCTAGAATTTTTTTTAGTTTTTTAGTTTTAGTTAACTTTGTTGAGCCAAAATTCAGTGTTTTACATACAGTTTTCTTAGGTCGAGTTTTTGTATTTTTGTATTGTATTTTTATATTTACACAACATTTTAAGTGAAAACACATAATTTTACAGCAACCAACAAAAAAAAAAAAAAAATTGGCATTAAAACACTTTTCATCCTTTATGTTTGGGGTAGTTCATAATTCTTCCTTAAACTTTAAAATCAAGCAATTTTTCCATTAACATTTTGGAAAATAATGAATATGTTATATTGTTATTCTTTCAGTTAAACCCTGATGAAAGTTTATGATTCTTAAAATATATCAATTGTGTAATGTCTAAAATACTCCCACTAAATTTTAATATCCCAACAATTTTCTTCATGTATTTTGAGTTTTAGATGGTAATAATGCTTAGAAAGTTCAAATTATGATATCAATTGTTTTTTATTTATTACCTAGAGAATATTGATTTTTCTAGATTTAAATATTCGAAACTTATAATTTATCTAATGGAAAATTTGATGACACATGCCTTTTGTTTTCTTTTTTTTTCTTTTTTTCTTTTTTTCTTTTCTTGCCTAAAATCGATGTTCATTAAAAACTAAGTAAGCTAAACATTGTACCTAGACTTATGTAGAATGATAAAGAAAAAAGTATGAATGACAAAATTTTCATTGTGTATGGTTGAAGGTATTTGATGAAGAGATTTAATTGAACATATAAAATCATTCATTATGAAAATTTAAATATTGTGACAATGTTTTAGCATAAATCATTTTTTTATTGTTGGAAGATGATGATATTCGTTATCATTCTTAGAAGTTTTTAGTGAGTACATATTGCCTTTAGTAAATAAGTACTAAGAAACTATTATAGTAAAGTAGATATTCATATTTTAAATAGCTACCATAACTATGTGTGTGATTAACCATCAAAATTCTTATACAAATAAGATTAACTTTGTATGATATACATTTTTTATTTATATAGTTTCATACTTTTTTAAATAAAAAATTTATTTCAATATTCTCACTCAAAAGGTAGCACGTGCCACCCTTATTAGTAGTCCTTCAAAATTATTTGATTTCAACCCCTAAAATATCATATATAATTATATATTATAATGATTAGAAATTCGTTTCTTCACTTGCCAAGTTGCCTGTCTCTTTGCTAAGAGCATCTTTATCAGCTGTGGCATAATTTATGCTATTTTACCACATAAAAGACCTACTTTATTATTTTACCGCATCATTTTACAACATACCATTTATCAGATGTTCTATACTTCAATTCTATACATTAAAATAATATTTACTACACATTAAAATAATATAAACTATATAATAAAATAATATATCTAACACAATAAAAAACATTCACAACACTGCTGCCATCGCCGCCGCCACTATCGTGGCAGCCACGATCCATTGCAAAACCACCACCACAACCACCATCATCAACAATCCACCCCAAAACCCATTAAAAATAGAGCAACACCCACTAGCGCAACAACTCAAACCTAGAAAACACAATCAAACCCCAGGCAACCCAAACCCAAAAAAACTCAGGCAACCCAGGCAACCCAAACCCACTAGCACCGGCAACCCACGATCAAGATCTCACCTCACCTCAACGTCAATGCCCACGATCAAGATCTCAACGTCGATGCCCGCGATCACGATCTCAATGTTGATGCCCATGATCGTGATGAACACTCCGATCTCACCTCAACGTCGATTCTGATCTCACCTTAACATCAATGCCCACGTCGATTCCGATTACTGATGATGATGACGATGCCCGGAGAGATCGGTGATGACGGATCAAGATCAACAGAACAGAGGTGAGAGGGAACGGTGAGAGAGAACAGAGGTGAGAGGGAACGGTGAGAGTGAAGAGAAAAGAATAATCTGAGGAGAGAGAAGAGAGAGAAAATAGAATAAAAAAACAATAAAAAATTATGCCATTTTTCGTCCGTACCATTGCAAATTTGCAACTGTACTGTTCACATACAGTACCAAATTTTATGGGATTTAGCACATATGATAAAAGGGAATTTTGGTGTTTGGTGTGGTAAATGTGTCAAATATTTGGCATTTGGCACATTTACCACATCTGATGGTGATGCTCTAATTAATTGTTATTTACCATAAGAACTTGTTTGGGATACAGTTGGGAAGTAAAGCTTAACCTTTGAGAAAAAATATTTGCTAGGGTTAAATGATAAAGTATATTTTGAAATTGTTACATTATAATATGATAACCAAGTTGAGTTTTTTTTTTTTTTTAAGTGAGATATGATCAACAAATAGAACAATAAAAAATATTTATTTTCGTACTTGAATTTAAATAATTTAACAATGACCAATGTTTATTTAAGAATTGTTTGATATAAAAATTTATAGTGAGGGGCTGAGGGTTGTTGATGATATTATCCATACAGGACCATCCCCACTAAAAATAAGAAGATGAAAAAGCCACTGACACTAAAACACTATTCATCAGTCTCCGCATGGTCAATTAGGCCCACCCAGCAAGAGTGTTCATCCATACAGGACCATCCCCACTAAAAATAAGAAGATGAAAAAGCCTTCGACACTATAAAACTATTCATCAGTCTCCACATGGTCAATTAGGCCCACCCAGCAAGAGGGTGTACCTGAACACTGAATTTCATTATGAAGTGTCCGTTTGACACTGTTGTAGAATCTAGAAAGTAAAGTTCAGATTAAAAACTCTTTACCATTTTTACTTTTTGACAGATACACATATGTATTTATTTTTACGCCGGGTATGTTTAAAGTATAATATTTTAAAAATATATATTTTCTCATTTTCAGGGGTTTGTTTGCATATAAAAAAAATGTAAAAATATTTTTCGTCGATAAAATCATTTATAAAAGTTGTAAAATGTTTTGCCTTGAAAATTGTGGTAAAACATTTTGCCAAAACAAATAGTGGTTTCTCCTCACCGCATTAAGTAGCGATGTCATCAGTCTAGTGGATTGAACAGTCGGTGCTTGAAGTCGTTATTTCATTGACCGGTGCTGCCAGTGATCACCAAAGACATCGCTATGGTGGCGGTTATTGACAATCCAGTCTCTAGAGCTACTGTTTTAGCTGCCAATTCCAGTGGCTAGCCACCAGTTTTGATAATTTGCTAGAACAATTTATTTGTTATACCAAGATCTGAAAGGTCTTATATGTAAAATATTTTATTTCATAACAAAATTACCGTCTAGTCTTAAATTTATAAAGAATGAATAGTGAATTATGCGAGTTTCAATTTTAGCCTTTCCAGCTTCCAGCTTTGAGAATGCCCTTAAAACCCTTTGGCACAATTGCGATAATTTCTGTTAAAGAGCTACAAGACTTAATCACATTTCTAATAGTTATTAAATACACCCTAAATAATGGATAAGAGATAATTAAAAAAGAAATTTCTTACCCCTGTACCCATAAACTAATTCTCAGATGATGGTTTTAAAGTAGCATCAAACAGAACTTCAAGTCTTTTTATACAGAACAAATTATCTAAGAGAGCTACCTTTTAGGGCAAATATAATGTAAAAATGACAACCTGAAATGTTTGTTACCAATTACCATATGTATATGTTAATTGGGTCTTTTAAAGATTGTAGAATAATTTCATAATACAATTTTTAAAATTCTATCTTCTCATTTTAAAATGAGTGGATATAATTTTCTCATGTCATCAAAATTTAAATAAATATTGGTAATCAACATTTTGGTATCAACAATACTACTAACACACCCAATTTTTCACCATGTTAAATTGTCCATTTATTATGTGAGCAACATCATTTTCACACATTGAAACTCAACTTGTTAGATCCTATAGTGTGGGTGGTAATCCCATTAGGGTGGGAATCACCAACTTTGACAGAGATAATAAAATCTAAAGTTAATAATGAATGAGAAGTCTTTATTTTTATAAACTCATTTGTTTCTCTTGGGAAGAGATATATCTGTTAACCAATAGATGCATATTATCTAAGAAATATGACTATTCGGTAAATAACTAACTTTAATGTTTAAATAATTTTTTACTGCAGATTGGTGAAGAAGCAACACCATCCATCAAGTAAGAGTTATTGTATGAGTGAGGGTGAACCATATTATAGTATGATTACCCATCACTTTTATACACCAATACAATTTGTTATGCACTAATTACAACAAGATATCTTTCTCAAAAAAAAAAAAAATTACAACAAGATATATTAGTTGGGTGTGAAATTTGGTATTTTCATATATTTATTGTTTTGGTACATATTTTATTGGTGATGTGGCAAAATCCAATTCACACATTTCAAAATGGATAATTACAATTTTAAGAATTCTAAGATTAAATTTATACTTAAGAACTTTAGAAGATCTTAATATATATGCTTAATAGGTTTTATTACTGTTCTTCATGACAAATAACATGTTAAATGAGGAAATCAATCAAAATTTAGGGAAAAATTCTCCCTATCTCATATTTATAATAAATCCTATTATAAACTTTATCAACAAGATTTATTATTACTTGAGATAAGGTAACATTTCTTAATAATTACCCATTAAAATGGGAACCAAAAGACATTTCCATTTCTCTTGCAAAACATATGGCATTTATAAATAGATCCTATTATAAACTTAATCAACAAGATTTATTATTACTTGAGATAAAGTAACATTTCTTAATAATTACCCATCAAAATGGGAACCAAAAGAAATTTCCACTTCTCTTGCAAATCATATGGTAAATTGGTAATTCACCTTCTTTTAACTCAGTAATTGCTCCACAGAGAAGGCGCAAGGCTACAGAAGCACATTGACAGCTGAACAGCCACCGTCAGAAGAAAGTGAGGAAGTAAATTTTACAAAGAGAGCTAAAAGGGAGACCAAAATGAAACTCACCCAAAACAGGAACTGACATACCGTGTCGGTGTGGTCTGCCATGGTTTTACATGGGTTAGGCCTAATTCTTTTCATTCCTTTTTTTATGGACTGGCATTATTAGAAAACGAGTCCCATATACCCTTTTGGGCTGGACCATCAAAAGCCGATATGTAACACCTTACACATCCAGGAACCTTGTATCTTGTAATTAAGAGTCAAACAAATCTTGAAGTAGAACTAGTGGCTGCTCTAGAATTATTTTTTAAGGGGCTCAATAAAAAATATAAATTATATAAAATTTTAAACAAAAAATAAATTAAAAATATCGACATCACCAAAAAAAGCAAAAAATCTTTAAGATATTAAGTTTTACAATTGTCTTTTATGATGTTTCGTATTTTGAAATTATTGCTTAATATTTTCATTATCAATCTTACTAGCTACATTTGTTTCAATGTATATAGTCATGCAATAATTCATCTACTCATTTTCCATTTGATTGATTTATCTAAAATTTCTTATGATCTAAATGAGTTTTTTTCTAAGGTTTAAGATTAGCAAATTCTACTTTTGTTGTTGGGCTAATTAAATTTTTTTCCCATATTTTAGATCAAATTGATTTGCTATTGAAATTTTTCATTGTTTAAAAAGATCAAGATATTATCAACATGATTATATTTAAGTTTATTTCAGTTGCGTTTAAGGTTAAGGTGTTCAAATTTTTATTTTAAATGTCAAAATAGAAAAAATAAAATAATAAATATTATAATAAATTTTTTTTTTTTGGGTTCAATTCAGGGGGTTCATTTGAACCCCTTGGGCTCCAAGTGGAGCCGCTCCTGAGTAGAACGAAGGGCCCATGGACCATTGGTGCTGCTCTCAGGTTCACTTGGAAAGGGATCTTCTCTTTGAACTCTATCCACCCTTTGTTATTGTAGGAGATTCAGAGTTGATTATTTCAGCTTTACGAAGTGAGGAGGAATCCTTTTCTTTTTATGGCCATCTGATTTCCTTAGTTAAGTAGAACCTAGAAGGCTTTTCTTGTATTTCCTTTTCGCACACCTGTAGGTCAGGCAATTCTCTAGTACATAGTTTAGCTCAGTACGTAAGACATATTGATGCTCTCACAGTGTGGATGGAGGATGTTCTGCCAAAATTTTATCATGTTCTTGTAACTGATTTTGTTGATTAATAAATTTCTTCGAGGTATTAATTCTTTAAAAAAAAAAAAAAAAAAAAGGTCATCTAGGAGAGGTTTTAGAAAATTTTACAAGACCTACTTATTTTTTGGCATGAAACGTTATATCACTGCATTTTTTTTTTTTCCTGGGGGTTAAATTTTGACTTAAATAACGTAGTAGCATTGTTGTTTTCTTAATAGTCTCAAGTAGTAGGTATAATGGATTTGAAGGACGTGTTGTAAACTCAAAAGTCTTAAGTTTTATTTACTATATTATCGATCTATAGGGTTTTTGAGATATGAGCAAGGAGTAAAACAGTATGGTCAAAGACTATGACACCATTTTCTTATATATTACATATAATTTATTATTCCCTAAATTGAATTATGTAGCATAACTAGATGACCCATGGCATACGTATTTGTGTGTGTGTGTTTTTTTTTATTCTTTTAATATGGTGCCAAAATAAACTTGTTTAATTTTTTCCCTAGTTAGTGAGATATCCGGTCTTCAAAATGAATGCTCCCTTCCCAAGCATCAATCACAACATAATCTGTTGTTGATGTTGTTATATTAGGTTTGCATAATTTACTTCGCTCATTTTATTAATGTTTAAATGAAAACTACATTTTAAACCTCATAAGTTAGGGTTTTAACAACTTAAACCATGTAGTTTTAATAACAAATAAAACCACGTAGTTTTATCCGGTCTTTCCAAAAAATATATATATCTTATATGGTTATACACATCAAATCCCCCCACTTCTCTAACAATGCTGGCTGTCAGTTGAACCTTTTAATTTTTTACCTCTTATAATATCCGAATATTTAACATAAAGTTATTTGGTGCTTTGATATACTAGACAAAATACGAGATTGACACAGAGTCATTTTTAAACATGTGCAATGTCATACTATATCTAATTCATTGAAAACATTGGAGTATTGAAAACAAATAAAACATTTTAAATTTAGTTCTTGCCATCCGCTTTAATTTTTAAAGTTGGAGCATTGCAATAATTTATGTTAAAGATCTACAAGGCTTAATCACTTTTCTAATAGTTCTCAAATACACCATAAATAATGGCTAAGAGATAATTAAAAGGGGAATTTCTTACCCCCGTACCCATAAACTAAGACCCGGTTTGGATAGCGCGTTTCCTTGCGGTGCGTTTCCAGCTTTGCGTTTTCTCTTTTTTTTTTTTTGGCCGCACTTGCTGACTTTGGGGACAAAATTTACTGTGCATGTACTGTGCGTATACTGTTCACATACTGTTCATGCACTGTTCACGCAATATTTAATATTAAAAGTGGGTCCCACAATACTATTCACACATTTAAAAATTATTTTTTCCAGCTTTGCGTTTTCTCTTTTTTTTTTTTTGGCCGCACTTGCTGACTTTGGGGACAAAATTTACTGTGCATGTACTGTGCGTATACTGTTCACATACTGTTCATGCACTGTTCACGCAATATTTAATATTAAAAGTGGGTCCCACAATACTATTCACACATTTAAAAATTATTTTTGCTACAGTGTTTTCAGCAACAATCAGTTTTTATCAACTTTCAGCAACAATAAGTGCTATCCAAACGGACCCTAATTCTCAGATGATGGTTTTAAAGTAGCATCAAACAGAACTTCAAGTCTTTTTATAAAGAATAAATTATCTAAAAGATTTACCTTTTAGAACAAATATAATGTAAAAACGACAACCTAAAATGTTTACTACCACTTACCATATGTATATGTTAATAGGGTCTTTTAAAATTTGTAGAATAATTTCATAATGCAATTTTTAAAATTCTATCTACTCATTTTAAAATGAGTGACTATAATTTTCTTATGTCATCAAAATTTAAAATAAATATTAGTTATCAATATTTTGGTATCAACAATACTACTAACACTCCCAATTTTTTACCATGCTAAATTGTCCATTTATTATGCGAGCAACATCATTTTCACACATTGAAACTCAACTTGTTGGATCCTATAGTGTGGATGGTAATCCCATTAGGGTGGGAATCGCCAACTTTGACAGAGATAATAAAATCTAACATTAATAATGAATGAGAAGTGTCAATAATTATAGGCTCCTTCATATCTCTTGGGAATAGATATATATGTTAACCTATAGATGCATCTTATCTAAGAAACATGACTATTCAATAAATAACTAACTTTAATGTTTAGTTAATTTTCTATTGCATATTGGTGAAGCAACACCATCCACCACATAGAGGTTATTGGTATATGAGCGAGGGTGAACCATATTATGGTGTGATCACCCATCACTTTTATAGACCAATACAACTTGTTATGCACTAATTACAACAAGATATATTAGTTGGGTGTGAAATTTGGTATTTTCATATATTTATTGTTTTGGTACATATTTTATCGATGATGTGGCAAAATCCAATTTACACATTTCAAAATGGATAAACACAATTTTAAGAATTCTAAGATTAAATTTATACTTAAAAACTTTAGACGACTAAATATATATATATATATATATGCTTAATAGGTTTTATTATTGATTTTCATGAAAAATAACATGTCAAATGAGAAAATCAATCAAAATTTTGGGAAACATTCTCCCTCGTCTCATATTTATAATAAATCCTATTATAAACTTAATCAACAAGATTTATTTTTACTTGAGATAAAGTAACATTTCTTAATAATTACCCATCAAAATGGGAACTAAAAGACATTTCCATTTCTCCTGCAAATCATATGGTATTTATAAATAGATCCTATTATAAGCTTAATTAACAAGATTTATTATTACTTAAGATAAGGCAACATTTCTTAATAATTACCCATCAAAATGGAAATTAAAAGAAATTTCCATTTCTCTTGTAAATCATATGGTATTTATAAATTGATCCTATTATAAACTCAATCAACAAGATTTATTATTACTTGAGATAAAGTAAACCCATCAAAATGGGAACCAACAAAAATTTCCACTTCTCTTGCAAATCACATGGTAATTCACATTCTTTTAACTCAGTAAGTGCTCCACAGAGAAGGCAGAAGGCTACATAAGCACACTGATAGTTGAAAAGCCACTATCAGAAGAAGGTGAGGAAGTAAATTTTACCTAGAGAGCTAAAAAGGAGACCAAAATGAAACTCACCCAAAACAGGAACTGACATACCTTTAATGGTGTGGTCTGCCAATCTCCAATAATTCCTCCCTTTCACATCTATTGGACTCTAGAGCACAGTATCATTGCTAATAAATTGTACTAACTTGGCAATCAGTAACCCATGTGTCCTCATGTCACACAACCTTGTAAATTATATTATTGACCGGACTCTAAAGACATACATTAATCAGACCCAATTATTAGTATTTATTTTTTTATTATTCAATAGTTAGTTACGGTATGAATGAAGTGATTTGAAACTTAAATGTTTTCGTTATAAATAATAGAATGCGTAAGTTGAATTAGAAGCTCTTGACGAGTCAATGGCATTTCAATTACACCAAAGATCACAGGTCCGTTTGGTAAGAGATTTTTAGTAACTTTTTTATATTTTTTAGAAATATATATGGGTAAAAAAATATATAATATAGTTTAAATACTGAAAATTATTATTTAAACTAACTTGCTCAAGTTTTTGCTGATACGGAGCAATACTACAGTATTATTTAGTGGCGCATGTCCAATATAGAAATAAAATAAAATATTTCGTGGCCCATGGTTTTTACATGGGTTAGGCCTAATTCTATGAGTCCCATTTTTTTTTTTTTTTTTGTATGGACCAGGATTATTAGAAAACGAGTCCCATATAAGTGTAACCTTTTGGGCTGGACCATCAAAAGCCAATCTGTAACAATTTACACATCCAGGTGCCTCGTATCTCGTAAATTAGAATGGAGGGCCCATGGACCATTGGTGCAGCTCTCAGGTTTACTTGGAAAGGGATCTTCTCTTCTTTTTTTCTTTTTTTTTTTTTAGCTAAAGTCATCTAGGAAAGGTTTCAAAAAAATATAAGACCTACATATTTTTTGGCATGAAACATTATATGACTTCATAGACTTTTTCTTTTGGTTGTTAAATTTTGACTTCAATAATGTAGTATCATTGTTGTTTCATAATAGTCTTAGGTAGTAGGTTCAATAGATTTGAAAGACGTATTGTAAATTTGAAAGTCTCAAGTTTCATCTACTACACTATCGGTCTATAAGATTTTCAAGATATCTAATGAGTAAGGAATAAAACAGTCTAGTAAAAGACTATAACACCATTTTCTTATATATTATAATTTATTATTCCCTATATTGAATTATGTAGCATAACTGGATGACCCATGGCATGCATTTTTGTGATTTTTTAAAATAATATTTTAATATGGTGCCAAAATAAACTGGTTTAATTTTTTTTCCTAGTTAGTATGCGTTTGGATTGGTGTTTTACCAATTGCGTTTGCGTTTTCCTTTTTTTTTTTTTTTTGGATGCACGCGTTTCAGCTTTTAGGAGACAATATGTATTGTTCAGTGGGTCTTATGCATTGTTCACGGGACCTGCAAGTATTTTATTTAAAAAAAATTAAAAATGGGTCTCATGGTACTATTCACACATTTAAAAATTATTTTGCTACAGTGTTTTCAATTTTCAGTGGATCCTATGCATTGTTCACAGGACCCACAAGCACTTTATTTAGAAAAAAAATTTAAAAATGGGTCTCACTGTACTATTTACACATTTAAAAATTATTTTACTACAGTATTTTCAATTTTTAGTTTTCAGCAAAATAAGCGATATCCAAATAAACCCTTAGTGAGATATCCGATCTTCAAAATGAATGCTCCTCTCCCAAGCATCAATCACAACATAATCTGTTGTTATATTATGTTTGCATAATTTACTTGGCTCATTTTATTAATGTTTAAATGAAAAATACATTTTAAACCCCATAAGTTAGGGTTGTAACGAATTAAACTATGTAGTTTTAATAACAAATAAAATCTCAAAAACAAATAAAACCATGTAATTTTATATTGTTTTTCCCAAAAAAAAAAAAAAATCTTATATGGTTATACACATCAAATCCCCCCACTCCTCTAATAATGCTAGTTGGCAGTTGAACATTTTTAATTTTTTACCCCTTATAATATCTGAATACCTAACATAAAGTTAGTGGTGCTTTTATATACGAGACAAAATACGAGATTGACACAAAATCATTTTTAAACATGTGCAATGTCATGCCGTGTCTAATTCATTGAAAACATTGGAGTATTGAAAACAAATAAAACATTTTAAATTTAGTTCTTATCATCCTCTTTAATTTTTTATTTTTTATATAGAATGAATTCCTGCCAACCTCTAATATGGAAACTCATCACGTTTTGTTTTGTTAAATAAGTTAATACCAACCACATGGCCTCATGCCTCGTGGCATAATCATATGTTGCATGAGTTGAGATTTGAACCCCTAGAACCTAAATATCCCTTGACAAGAAAAGAAAAATCATTTGAAGTTGGAGCATCACAGAATCACACGCTGTGAATTTCAAGTATTTCTCTTATAATTGTGTGAGACTGACATATATTCTGTGAAAAAAAATATCCATGAAATATTAGATATTATGGGAAGTTGGAGAGAATACGAATACCAATTTGGACTTGTCTTTGCCTCTTGCCAATTGCCAACTTGCCACAAACAATACTTTGCTCTTTCTGCAAAATTTCCCAAAAATAAATATTCCTTTTTATATATAAAAAGTATTCTCTTTCTTTTTTGGTAAATAAATTATTCTCTTTCACCACTCAAGCAAAGGCACCTCATCAAATTTGGAAGCTAGAATTTCACTAAAAATAAATAAAAATTATATATTAAATATTAAAAATATATATTAGATATCATATTATCATATATAATCTAATATCCAATAAATAATTTGTATTTAATATTTAACATTTAACATTTAATAATTAATAGTGGTACTAAATTAAAGGAGTTGTTAATTTGGAAGTAACGCGCAAGGAATTTAAGCGTCCGCTTGGAATTGGATGAAAATTATAAATTATTTTATTATTTAGATTATTTTTGCTATCATTTATGGGTTGCACTGCACTTTTTGGTACTATTCATAAGTCTCATCGTACTATTATAACTAACTTTAACTTTTATCTATAATACTTTAAACAATAAATTTTTAATTTCAACAAAATAAGTAGCATCCAAACATGCCATAAAAATCAAAAAAAGAAAAAAAGAAAAAAAGAGGTAGCTAACTATGGCTGCCACATAAACGAGAATCAATGCTGATGAAAGTCAAAAGACCATAATACCCACAACCCAACAAGAGCTACACCTTAGTTTCTCTGTAGTTCTCAAGAAAAGTTTATTCCCAATAAAGTCTTTTACAACATTTGGAGGGATGCTAAAAAACTTACAAAATTTTAATCATAAAAATCTTACAAATTTTTTAAAGCCACTTGTGTTACAAGTGGTAATTAAAAACGACATTTATTTATTATAATTATTAAAGATTTATTTTGATTCATTATTTTTCTTTATCTTCCACCCATTACAACCTGTTACACATTTTTTAATAAAATATTCAATAAAATAGAAAAAAAAATATATGGAAACTCATCACGTTTTGTTTTGTTAAATAAGTTAATACCAACCACATGGCCTCATGCCTCGTGGCATAATCATATGTTGCATGAGTTGAGATTTGAACCCCTAGAACCTAAATATCCCTTGACAAGAAAAGAAAAATCATTTGAAGTTGGAGCATCACAGAATCACACGCTGTGAATTTCAAGTATTTCTCTTATAATTGTGTGAGACTGACATATATTCTGTGAAAAAAAATATCCATGAAATATTAGATATTATGGGAAGTTGGAGAGAATACGAATACCAATTTGGACTTGTCTTTGCCTCTTGCCAATTGCCAACTTGCCACAAACAATACTTTGCTCTTTCTGCAAAATTTCCCAAAAATAAATATTCCTTTTTATATATAAAAAGTATTCTCTTTCTTTTTTGGTAAATAAATTATTCTCTTTCACCACTCAAGCAAAGGCACCTCATCAAATTTGGAAGCTAGAATTTCACTAAAAATAAATAAAAATTATATATTAAATATTAAAAATATATATTAGATATCATATTATCATATATAATCTAATATCCAATAAATAATTTGTATTTAATATTTAACATTTAACATTTAATAATTAATAGTGGTACTAAATTAAAGGAGTTGTTAATTTGGAAGTAACACGCAAGGAATTTAAGCGTCCGCTTGGAATTGGATGAAAATTATAAATTATTTTATTATTCAGATTATTTTTGCTATCATTTATGGGTTGCACTGCACTTTTTGGTACTATTCATAAGTCTCACCGTACTATTTTAACTAACTTTAACTTTTATCTATAGTACTTTAAACAATAAATTTTTAATTTCAACAAAATAAGTAGCATCCAAACATGCCATAAAAATCAAAAAAAGAAAAAAAGAAAAAAAGAAAAAGAAAAAAAGAGGTAGCTAACTATGGCTGCCACATAAACGAGAATCAATGCTGATGAAAGTCAAAAGACCATAATACCCACAACCCAACAAGAGCTACACCTTAGTTTCTCTGTAGTTCTCAAGAAAAGTTTATTCCCAATAAAGTCTTTTACAACATTTGGAGGGATGCTAAAAAACTTACAAAATTTTAATCATAAAAATCTTACAAATTTTTTAAAGCCACTTGTGTTACAAGTGGTAATTAAAAACGACATTTATTTATTATAATTATTAAAGATTTATTTTGATTCATTATTTTTCTTTATCTTCCACCCATTACAACCTGTTACACATTTTTTAATAAAATATTCAATAAAATAGAAAAAAAAAATTAGTAAGCCATAAAATAAATACTAAAATGAGATGAATTATTTTTTATTTCTTCACAATGGCATCATTTGCCATATTTGAATGATGGGATCAAGTGTGATTCGTGGGCTATCATCTTTAACCACTCACGACTCACCAGAAAATTTATAAAATTAAGACACAATTTGTGGCTCAAAAATTTATGTTCCTAGATTTTCTTATAGATAGATTAAAAAAAAAAAAAAAAAAAGAAGCTAAAATGTAGAGTACACTCTTTAAGTTTGACTGAAATTATTTAAATCTCTAAGTTTACTTTCGTTCAATCGAGTTTTTTAAGTTTCAAAATTATTCAATTCATGGCTTTTATTTAATTTCGCTAAAAAAAAAATTCATTAAGAATGCAATTAACTAATAAAAAAAATCTATAAAATATTTTTATTAATTTTATAGAATTCATTTTCATGGAAAATAATATTTTTTTAAGGAAAATTTTTAATAAAATTGAACAAAAAACTTAAATTGAATAAATTTAAAAGTTAAAGAACTTAAGTGAACAAAGATAAAAATAAAGGACTAAAATATATTTTAGCAAAAAAAAAAAAAAAGCCGTCATTAATAAAAAAAATATTTAAATCATATTTATTTGCTATATTTTGCCAATAACATTCTTACATCATTTAAGAATTTTTTTACAATCTCAACTTTTGCTGTAAGAAAAGTAGAAACTCAGAACCAACACCTACTCTCGACAGTTAACAAACCAAAAGCCAATCACAGACACCCAAAAATAAACCACCGTCAAAAAGAGAAAAACAAAACAAAACAAACATGGAAGACCCAAACAGAGCCGAAGCCGAACGCTTACTCGGAATCTCCGAGAAGCTCCTCCAAACCCGAGATCTCACCGGTTCGCGCGACTTCGCGATCTTAGCCCAAGAAACCGAGCCCCTCTTGGACGGCTCAGATCAGATCTTGGCCGTCACCGACGTCCTCTTGGCCGCCGAGAAGCGCATGAACAACCACCACGACTGGTACTCGATTCTCCAGCTCGATCGCCGATCGGACGATCAGGAACTCATCAAGAAACAGTACCGCAGGCTCGCGCTGCTCCTCCACCCGGACAAGAACAAGTTCCCTCTCGCAGATCAAGCTTTCAAGCTCGTCGCCGACGCCTGGGCCGTCCTAAACGACACGGCGAAGAAAGCCCTATACGACAACGAGCTCACCCTGTTTTCGAAAGTCGATCTCACCTCGGTTTTGCAGGCGAAATTGCCGGTTCGCCGTAACATGAGGCCGAGTCCGAGTACTACTACAGGTAACACCAACACCAACAATAACACTAGTAGTAGCAGTAAAAAGGATCAGAGGCACGGTAATAGTAGCAGTAATAATAATAATAACAGTAGTGGTAATTTTCACCAGGAAGATCAGCGGTTGAGAATGTCGAGTTTCTGGACCATGTGTCCCTACTGTTACAACCTGTTTGAGTATCCTAGGGTTTACGAAGGTTGTTGTTTGAGGTGCCAGAATTGTCAGAGGGCTTTTCATGCGGCGGTGATTCCGTCTTTGCCGCCGGTTGTTCCGGGCCAGGATGCTTACTATTGCTGTTGGGGTTTTTTCCCTATGGGTTTGTGGTTGGAAATTCGGATCAGAATAATAATAATAATACTAATAATAATAGTAATACTAATAGTAATGCAACGAAGACCCCCCGAGTGCTGCGGCGGCGGCGGCCCCAACTAGTGGGGCCACAACGTTCCCGAATTGGATGGCGCAGCCGCAAGAAAGCGGGAGAAATGGCAGCGCGGTGGTGGCTGCAGCCNCTTCTTCCATCTATTTTTCACAATACATGGGAAACTCCTTATCAAGAACATTCACCCATGTCTTCATAAGAGTACTCAAATCATCTGAAGATCCCACATGTGCAATGGTCATGAATGCTGAGTAATTTCCTTCTCCGTCACAGCTTTCTTCAGAGTCAATTTTGATGAGTCTGAGTCACTCAAGTAGTGGTATAAACCTTTCCTTTTGACTTCAAATAATTTGGACATTCCTTTTTGAAGTGTCCACGTCTGTTGCACTCGAAGCACACAATGTCCAAAGGAGATTGAGACTCCTTCCTTTCTTTCCTCGTAAACTCTTTCTTATCACCTCTTGAAGATGAAATTTCCCTCTATTAAATGGTTTCCCACTGCCCTTCATCTTCAGAAATTTTCGGAAGTTCTTTACAAGATATGCCACTTCCTTTTCCACTCCATCTTCTTCGGAGGGATCATCCATTCTTTCAGTGATGGTTTTGAGAGCAAATGATTTACTCGTCTTGTGTGAAGGTAGTCCCAGTTCATATGTTTGGAGAGACCCAATCAGCTCTTGAATTTTGATCTCATCCAAGTCTTTACTCTCCTCTATGACTGTGACTTTTGCTCTAAAACTTTCAGGCAAGGACCTCAAATTTTTCTCACCACCTTGGTATCTTCAATCTTCTCACCAAGATTGAGTTTAGCAATGACAATTTCGTTGAACTTCCTATAGAATGAATCAAACGATTCATCTTCACCCATCTTGAGCTCTTCAAATTTGGTGGTAAGCATTTGAAGCTTTGTGTCCTTCACCTTCTTAGTCCCTTCATACGTTGTCTCCAAAATTTCCCAAGCTTCCTTGGCCACAATCATGTGAGATATCCTGTGGAATTCATCAGGAGACATAGCACAGAAAATAGCATTTAAAGCTTTACTATTTGCATTGGCTGTGCAAGAGCTGCCTTATCCCAATTGGCCTTAAGAGCCTTTGGTTTAGTCCAACCTATCTCAACCACATCCCAAATGGTATCTTCTATAGAGCATAAAAATGCTCTCATTCGGACTTTCCAAAAAGCATAATTATTACCATCAAAAAAAGGTGGAACAGTGAGAGATTAGACCTATCCATCTCAACAAGGGGTCAAGGATCACACTCAGGTATTAAAACCACACAAATGTACCCCTCTATACCAATTGAAAGTTCAATATGGGTATGAAACACCCTTGAACGTTTAGACCCCCAATACAAAAATACCAATTCAAGCTTTATATCAAACAATTAATGTGCGGAATATGATAACAAGCTTATAACAGAATTGATAAAACAATCTAACCAAATATAAACACATCACAGAGTAAATATAAGGCAAAGATAAAGGAAAGAGAGATGCAAACACACGAACAACACACGATGTGTTATCGAAGAGGAAACAAGTCCTCGGCGTAAACCTCTCCGCCGCCCTCCAAGCGGTGATAAAATCCACTAAAGAATATAGTTGGGATACATGAATAGCAGAAGACCCTCCAAGCCTAATCTACCCAAGTACCTAAGCCCTCCAAGCTTCTTGCTCCAACGAGGTTACGCCAAACCTATTTCTTCTTTAGTTTCCCGGATTCCGCTACTTGACCATAGCATCAACCAATGTATATTGGTTCCTTCCCAAACTGCTTCCCTAAGCACAAAATGGACCTTCTCAAGACGTGGGTTGGTGAGATAAGGGTTTGGTAAATAACCTCTCAAGGGTATGACAATGGAGAGGAAGAGATAGAGGAATTTGTAGAGTCTCTTTAGATGAAGATTGGGGATGAGGCAATCTTGTTTTTCTTTAGGGTTTTCTCTCACAAAATTCTCTCTGGAAGCTCTCTCAATATGATGGTATAAGGGTGTATATATAGTAGGGTGAGAAGGGAATGCAAAACGTCAGTTTTTGCCAAACAGGGCAAGTTGGCGACTTGGTCTCGCGGCTTGTCCAAGTCGCGACGTAACGGCCTGGCCAGTCTGGAACTTTTGTCCTGTAGCGTGACAGCTAGCGCAACCCTTCAGCTTCGCAGTGTGCCTCTCACGTGCCAGCTTTTGGCTGCTTACCAGTCGCGATCCACTCGCGAGCCCTAGCCGCGAACCTCTGTTTTTCTTGCACACTCTTGAGCTTTTCTTCACATCTTCTCACACACTACCCTTACAATTTTCCCACCTAAATACAGGGTTGCTAAGTGCTAAATTATAAGCAAATTGGTCACGGAATAAAGCAATTAAATGGTTGATTAAATTCAACCTTACACAATAAAAAATTATGCAACCCATAACAAACCAAAATTCAACCTTTCACGAAAAGATGAAAGACATGAATTACAAGCCTTTGTTTTAATGTTGTTGCTTGTGGCTCTGGTCCATTTACGGAGGTACTACCAAATTCAACACAAACCCAAAATCCAAAGTTTTAATCTCAACCATCCAGATCCAATCTCAAACCTAAAACCGAGAGATCTAATCACACCCTCATCACAAAAGCTACTGTGGAGCAACCACAACCCCCTCTATCGTCATTAGGAGGGAGAGTTCTATTGGCGTGTGAGGAAGAGTCGGTGGTTCTCAATTGAGAGAGAGAGAGAGAGAGAGAGAGAGAGAGATGTGTAAGAAAAACATACTCCCTCCATCCCTTTTTTTTGTCCTCTATTCCATTTGAGATATCCCAAAATATTGTCCTGTTTCTAAAAATAAAAGTCATTAATTTACTAATATTCCTATTAAGTTACTAATTTAATTTTTTGATAAATTTTTTTAAGAGTAGTTTTAGAACTTATACATTTTTAAAAGGTAGACAAGACAATAAATGATGTTTCCTTAAAAAATTTGACTTAATTTTCAAATATGACAAAAAAAGTAGGACGGAGAGAGTATTATTTAATAAAAAGTAACTTTAACAATTATTCCTCAAATAGGAAGCACCCTAGAGGTGTTTTCGAAAAACAATATTTTAATAATGATCTTGGAGAATAGTTTTTTTGAAAACGGGTTTTAGGAAACTAGAAACGAAAACCTGTAATTTAAGTCTGATACCAAACAAGCCCTTAAATGTCATTAATTACATAAGTCATAAAGTCAGTGGAACCCGATGAACCCAACAAATTATCCTATGTGTCATTCAAATCCCACGTTTCTGATCCACACAAAGGAAAAGAAAAATGCCATTAGTTGGAAAAGAAAAGAAAAAACTCGAGTGAGTTAACGCGAACGAGAAGTTCACCATTATGTTTAAATAAATAAAAAAACATTAATCAATATTCTATCTCCCTCTCCCTCACTAGGCATACCACGACATCATCCTCCTTCCTCATCCTTGAACCCGAGCCGTTACACCTCCGTCCTCCAGCGTCGACCCTGAATTCGAACCCAACACCTTCGTCCTCTAGCGTCGACCCTGAATTCGAACCCAGAAATAGAGAAAGAGTGTCAGTCCTCGTTCCTCATCCAGATCGGTGGTTGCTTGACTTGCCCAAGGAACTTCGACAGCTTCCCCGAGCATTACAAGTGGACAGTTTATGGATTCATCCCTCATTTTTTTTGAAATTTTAGGCAAAAATTATTTAATCTTGCTGGGTATGCCATGGGAATCCAAATCTATTTATCTCTTTCCATTTTTTAAGCTTGCATGCCATGGGAATAGAAGATGTAAAGCTAGATGACTTTGTTGTTGGCCGATGATGGTTACGAAGATATGTTCCTTCAGTTCTTAATTTGCAACTCCTACTGTTTTTTTTTTCTTTTCTTTTTATTTTAACATAATAAGACAATATTGTTTGTTAAGAGCTTTGTAAGTTGTTCTTGCTCTTGTGATGTTTCCTTGATATTGGGTTCACAAGGCCTTGTGATCTTGTGATGTTGTCGTGGGTTTGGGAGAACTGAGAGGAGCTAAAAGTGATGAAGAAAGAAGACTGAGGTGGTTGGGAAAGTAGTGGCAAAAGATCTGTTGGGTTCACAAAGCCTGCATTGATGCGACGAAACACTGGCGGTGGGACTCATATTGTTAGATAAATTACAAAATTGCCACTGATAACTCATAATCCATAACTTGGAAACACCTCTACCGTGTTTCTGAATTAGCTCACTCATATCTCAAAATACTGAGATATGTTAACTGAGTTAAGTGTTTGAATAATCATTCAAACAAACCTACTACTTGTGGGCCCCACTGATATTGGGTTATGAGTTAACAAAACTAAGATTTGTTAACTCAGTTCACCAAAATCCAAACAAGGCCTAAGTGATGGGATTTTACTTATTTATTTATTTTTTCCTGGTGGTGGGGATGTAAAGCGTATTCCTAAACAGGCCAAGACTCTTCGGCTTATAACATTGTAGCTTGGGCTGCCACTGGTTAAGCTTGAGGTATTTTTCCATCTCTTTCATCCCAAGTTGGGTTTTCAGTTGTGAGATGGGCATGGCTCTAGTGCACGGTGTACCCCAATGAAATGAACAATTTTCGGCTCGTCTCTTTTAAAACTCTGAACTTCTGAAGTCTAAACATTGGAGATTCAATTATAGAGTTGTAGCAATGTCCTCTATTAGTTATTATCGATAACAGAAATTTTGTCTCTTGCGACTTTGGTTGTGTTTGTTTTGGTGGTAAATGATTTCCTGTTTGGAAGACACGGAAAATAAGAATTTCCAAAAAATATGATTTTAGTTGACCGAATTTACTCCTTTGACCCGGAAATGGTTTTACACTCTTATTTTCACTTCAAACCATTTCTGGGTCACGCACAAAAGAGAGAGAGCCAGAGAAACTCGAAGAAAGAAGAGCTCCACACCGAGACCATCCGAGAAAGACGAGACCAGAGCTCCATGCCGAGAAAGAAATCACCACCTCGCCGAGAAACACCATTCCAACACTTAACGGTGCGTCCGATCCACATTCACACCGAACCCCCAAAGCTCACCTCGCCGAGGAAACGCCGTTCCACCACTCAAAGATCGCAGCCTTCGCATCGGAGATCGCCGTTCCACACTGAGAAACCCAGAGATCGGAGCTTCGCACCGTTGATTTCCTGAGATCGCAGCCTCCGATCCAGCCACCACACCGATCCACCCACTGTGAGTTTTCCTCACCACCGTTCACCTTGCCTTCGATCCACATCTCGATCGGATCTCATTATATATATATATATATATATTTATTTACATAAATATTATATATTTTATTTATATAATATTTACTGTTTTTATTTAATTTTTTTAATTTTTTATTTAAACTGTGTATTATTGATGATTGGGTTTAGGGTAATCAATGTTTTTGCTGTGCTTTTGGTGAGAATTTGGTGAGAATTTGGCTACTTGGGAATGAAACTGTGAACGAAATTTTGGAGCTTGAAATTTTGATGTGAGTTTTTTTAGAATTTGGCTAGTTGGGTTATGTGCAGAACTGTTGCTGTGATTTTTTTTAATTTATTTAATTTTTTTTTTTTTTTTTTTTTTTTATAATTTGGCTAGTTGGGTTATGTATTGAAATTTTGGAGCTTGACCCAGGATTGGTTTTTTTTTTTTTTTTTTTTTTTTTTTTAGAATTTGGCTAGTTGGGTTTGTGTAAAATTTGGCTAGCTGGGTTTTGTGTATACGGTTTTGGAGCTTGATATGTATACTTTGACTTAGCAAATGTTATTATGTTGTCTATTGGGTTATGTATACTTTCAAGCTTGAGACATGACAAATTGTATGTTTTTTTTAGCATTTGGTGTTATTATTTTCTTGTAGTAGAATATGTGTGTGTTTAAATTGTATTGTGATGACTAAATTGAGACATGATGGTATTGTGATGATATCAATGTGCAGTTATCAATGTGATGGTATTGTGATGGTGTAAATATTGATTGTAAATAGAATGCAATGTGATTTGGTACTCGTTATAAATGTGGTTTGGATGTTTTTTGTTTGTGGCTATTTTTATTTACATACCTCGTAGACCACAGTGTTTGTGATTTTGTTAGATGAAGAAAAAAACCAAAGCCGCAATTCTTGCCTCAGTTGCATCTGTCCTCCTTGTGGGGGTTGCATTGTTAAGAAAATTGTGACGTAGACATAGACGATTGCCTAGAGCGCCTTATGTTAATCATGCAGCCGAGAGAGAGGAATACATAAATAGTATTCTGCATGGACAGTGATGAGTTTGTTGCAGACAACGTGGAGGAAGATGTGGTCGAAAAAGGGAAGAATGCAGTCGAGTCATCCACCACTAGGTCGGGAATTTCCAAGTCCCGTAAAAGAGGGCGTGCACCTTCTAATGCTGATGATAGCGTGTTGACTGATCTGTCTGATCAGTTGAAGGAAATAGCTATGGCTCTTGAAGAAATCAACCGGGGCCCGGTGGATTACACAACTCTTTATAATGAGGTCATGGCTATGATGGCGGATGGGTATAGCGAAGAAATGCTCGCAACTGCGTTTGACCATCCGTGTGAAAATGAGAAGGTAGCACGGGAATTTCTAGCCAAGAATGCTAGGCTGCGAAAGATGTGGTTGGATAGTTTTTTTTCTCACAACTTTGACTTGTCTGTTTCATGTAGACTGTGATGATGGCTTTACGAATTCACTTTTGTTGTAGAACTAGTATTGACCTATCATTGTATTATATATGTAGTATTTTGTATTATTGGGACAATACAATTGCCCAAATTATGTATTTGTACTATTCAGATACCACGAGTAGGTATAATTTTTGTACACCATGGAGGTGTAATGACAATGGTGAACGATTAATGTGGCTGTTTTTATATTAATATTATGGGTATATTTAAATAATTATTTTTGATGTTGAAGTGGATGATTATTTTTGTACTGTTACAAATATGTCTAAGCAATGCAGGTGCATGTTAAAGTGGATGATTAGTTTTGTATTGTTACAGGTTTGTCTAGGTAATGCAGGAGTAGAAATTTGTAAGGCATTTCATATTTTCCATAAAATGATTCACAAACCAAACATGGAAATTGATTTTTCGTAAAAAATGAATTTCATTTTTCGTAAAATGTTTGACCGAACCAAACATGAGAGTTGATTTTCCGTAAAACATAAAGCATTTTCTGTAAAATGTTTGACCGAACCAAACATCGGAATTGATTTTCCATAAAACAATTTTCGAGACAGCCAAACAATCTGAATACATTTTTCTTTTCCGGAAAATAGCATTTCCGGAAAATATGTATTTTCTAGAAAACGTTTTACACGAACCAAACGCAGCCTAAGAGTGTAAAAAACCATTTTCGGGTCAAATGAGTAAATTTGGTCAACTAAAATCATATTTTCCGGAAATTGTTATTTTCCGTGTCTTCCAAACAGTGGGGTGAGGTGGTAAATGATTTCCTGAAATCATTTACCACCAAAACAAACACAGCCTTAACAAAAAAACCTAAGTTTCTATTAGACACATTTTTTTTTTTGGGTTGAGTTTTACGTTAAATTTGACTTGAATTCGAACGATACTAATCAAATTTTTTTATTGAATAAATTGTAATTTTGAAATGTTACAAAGGTTCATCATATTTAATGCACACCATTGTTAAGGAGGAAAGTTAATCACTAAAATATAAGAAAGAGGTTTTTATAATAAATAAATTGAAAAAAAGAAAAGAAAAAAGAGATGGGCTAGTGGTAGCAGTATTTTGATAATTAATGAACTGATTTTTTTTTTTTTTTTTTCCTTTTGTCAAGTTAACGGTTTCTCTTGAGCATTGATAAGAAAGTGTTTAATGCAACCTGATGCAATCTTGTTACCGTTCCTTTTCTCTACTTTTATGACACACGTGCATATATTTGCCACCATTTTTTTCTTTGTCTTATAATAACCCTGCACAGTTTGAACCATTTCCCCTCTAGATCCCCAAACACTTTATATATGGAGAGGTGCCAATTCAGCTATAAGGCCACCTTTATCTACTATAATATAGTTGATTAGCTTTTTATAAGAAGTTGAGCAACATTCAATTTAAAAGGATATTTGTTGTTAACTTTTGATATTTTCCAATAAAAATATGACCAATTTGAAGATTCCTCAACAAACATAACACGACACTTATTAACACAACCCAATATTTAATACAACATAGACTCTAGTTAACAAAAATGCCCCATTTTCAATATTCTTATCTTAACACAACACAACTCCTCAACACGAATAAAGGGAAATTATAGGACGCTGAGCAACATTCAATTTAAAAGGATATTTGTTGTTAACTTTTGATATTCCCAATAAAAGTGAGATTAGTTTGAAGATTCCTCAACGAACGCAACACGACACTTATTAACAAAACCCAATATTTAATACAGCATAGACTCTAGTTAACAAATGTCTCATTTTCACCACCACATATCTTTGGTGTGATAGTCACTCCACAAGTATAAGTGCTTGTGAAGTGTGGAGGGTAAGGGTCGGGGTTCAAGTTTCTAGAAGGAAACTTTACACACATATACACTTAGATTAGGCTAAAATAGAATTTTTATCTTTATTAAAATAAAATAAAAAAGCTAAAAATAAATGCCCCATTTTCAATATTTTTACCTTAACACAACACAACTCGTTAACACGAATAAGGGGAATTGCCAACCTTACTTCCATTACCAAACAAAAAAGAAAAGAGAAATTAAAACTTTACTCTTTTTGCTTGCTAAAAAGCACCTTAAAATTTAACCTTTCTAAGCAATTAAAAGGTCATCCCAATCTCCCATAAAAAAAAAAAAAAAGAAAAAAAAGAAAAAGAAAAAAAAGAGTCATTCCAATCTAGAGTTACCTTATAAACTCTCTAGCAACCAAACACATCCTTATTAATATCCCACGTTTTTCTCAACAGCAAACTCAAAGATCATAGTGATAGTAATTTGAAGGAATATTGTCTAAATTTATTTCAACGTTTTTACCAAATGTTTGAAGAGCCATTAATTCCACACACACACACACACACACACACAAAACTCTGGCACTTCTACTAGGATGATGAGTCAGCGAGAAGTTAAGGTTGGAGTCTGCAAAAAGTAGGTTACAAGTTTTACATATTAAGAGTTTGTTTCAGATTAGTTTTAACAAAAAAATTGATGTGGCATTTGGTACAGGGTAATGTTTTAGGATTTCTAAGAATGTTTAAAAATTCTCATGTTTGGTTGCAAATTATGCTAGGGAATCAGATGCCAAGGGAATCTGGATTCCCCTCTTAAACCTCTCTCAATAGGAATGTGGATTCCCTTTAAAATAGGTGGAAATCCAGATTTCCAAGCTTAAAGGAAATTGTATTTTTTATAAATTGACAATTTTAACTATTTTTTTAAATAACTTGGTAGTTCACATTTAAATCTAAGGATAGAATGAGAAAAATAAATAATTCATTTAAGATTCCTGGGAATAAACCAAACATAGGAATAGCTACATTCTTAGAAATGTGATTCCTAAGAATCTGGATGCCAAGAATAATATGAATTTTCCCGTACCAAACGCCACATGAAAACTTTTTGCTACTGTAATAAAAGTAAAAGTTAACTAAAATACTATAATGAGAGCCGTGAATGGTATCAAAAAGTGCAGTGGAGTCTTGAATAATAGCAGAATAAGCTGAATAGTAAAATAAGTTAGCAAAAAATAAATTATCCAAATGCAATCTAAAATAGAAAAATCTAATTACACAAAAAATTATATAACTTTTTTACCACAATTGTAATGTGGCAGTGTAATTGATAAAAAAAATAGTGTGAACATGTGTAAGTGATAAGAAACTATTTACCATGCGAAAGTTTCGGCAAAAAATTTGTTGAATTATTATTATTAATATTTTTTTTCTAGACCACCTATTAAAATTTGTGTAATTTGTGTAATCTACTCGGTTTTTTTTTTTTAATCAACCAATTGAATATAGCCACGTCACTGAATTCAGTGTGTGACACAGCCAATTAAACTGGCACAGAACCCAATAAAAGCAGCTTCACTATTTCTCTTTCAATAAAGACCCAAAAATCCCTTGCAATTCGTTTTAGTTTAGTTCAATTTGCTTCTTGTTCGTGGTTTTCACACGTGCGGTCGGTCTGGTTTCTCTTCCTCTGTCTTCTTCTTTGTTAGTCCAATTGTAAGTACCATTATCAACCAACCCTGTCCCTTCTTTTGCTTCAACTTTTGAATTTATTTTGCTGTAACACTTTCCCATGTGATCAAAATTCAAATTCTTTTTATGGGTCCACAGTCTGCAGTGTTTGGTTGCCCAGAAAACGTAGAAAAGACACAAACAGAATCAAAGCTTTGAATCGTTTTTTTTTTCTCAGAACCTTACAAGTCATGGATAATTTTTTTACATGGTAACCCAATGGAGGGTTAGCTTGGGCTTTCATTTCTTAGGAGATCAGCACTTTTTTTTTTGAGCATGTGGGTGCAAGCCATTTGAGTGAAACCAGAATGTCGCTTTTAAATTTTCTGGGTTGGTTTTGATTTTTTTTTTTTTTTTTGGTTTTTAATGAACTTTTTCATGTGTTATAACTTATATTAGAGCAATCAGTCATTGTAGGACACAGTTAGCGTTCTCATTGAGGCCACATTTGATTTATGAGACTGAGTAGGGTGCTTAGAATATATGTGGCAGATCCCTATTAGTGTGTAGAGGATCCATAGCTGAACCTAAAATTTTTTGGGGCTAAGGCTTGGTTGATGTTGTTGTATAATGAGTAGGATGCTTGGACTATTAAAGTGAGGGTTGATTTTAATAATGTAGAGAAACTTTCACTTTAGAAATTTCTTCTATGTGGAAACTATGCTGTACTACCTTATTCTTTACTCTGCTATATCATTGGTTTCCACCTCCCTCTGGAGAATGTGAAGAGTCGATTTGAGGTCTTTTAAGTATAGTGCCCTAGAGTTTTGTCTAGATAAGTTTGTTCATGAAAGTGGAAAGTGCATGTATGTTACTACTTTATAACGTTCGTAATAGAGTGATGCTAGGGATGTTACATATGGCTTACAAACTGACGTGTCAACATTTAATTGTTTAAACGCAACACAAAAAGAACGGTAAAAAAATTTGCTTAGTATGTTGTTGATGTAGACACCAATCGCATTCATTGACATGTAAGTTTGTAAGTCTTTTATAGTAAAATTCATAGAAGCTTTAGCATTTTCCATATGTATAATTTAGTGAGTTATGCATCTTACTTCGTGTTAAGATGTTGTCTTATTGGATAATTGGCTCTAGTAATGGAAGGATTTCAACTAAAAATGGAAAGGCATCATAAAATTCTCTCAAGGCATTACATGGTATAACTTTGAGGATTAAATTGAAAAGTGAATGTTTTGTTTCAAATTTTTAATCATGTTATTTTGTCGTCAATGGCTTGAGATAATGCACGGGATCCCATCTGATGCACTTGTTCTTGAAATTAGACAGTCTGCATTGCAAAAATAAACCATGAAAAACAAAAATCTCACAAATGGCGAGATTGGCAAGAAAGGTGTGGAGGAGATTGCAACTAACAAAGTCACACTGGGGGATTTGATATGGGTCAAGCATGATGGTGGTTCATGGTGGCCTGCACAGGTATTTGAAATTCTATGCATTTTTCCTTCAAAATGGTCTTCATCAACAATACATGTTGATATCACCAACATATATTTGATGTTTATTGGTTTATATATACAATGTTTTGGTAGATTATTGATGAGAACAGGGGGAGCATTAAACCTGGAGATAAGTCAGCTGGGAAAGTTCGTGTTAGGCTCTACGGAAGCAATGAATAGTAACCTGACCTTGCTTGACCTTTGTGCTTTTTCCATTGGTCCATGCCTTTATACACATTAACATGACTTGCATTTATATTGCAGCTTGTATGTGGATCCTGTAAAATGTCATTCAAAGTTTGAGCTGGTAAGTGTTTAATGCTGATTAACATGGTCATTACACTACCTTTTAGATAAATTGAGTTTTTTTTTTTTTTTTTTTTTTTTTTTTTGTGTTTGGCCACCATTTTAATTTTTATTCTTTACTTGTGATTAATCAAACTGAATCATTTTAACTCTTCAGGAACTCAAACAGAATAATGGTTCTTACAGTAAAATTTTGGAGAAATCCTAGAGAAGGTAAGCTTTTCTTTTTCTTTTCTTTTACTTTACCCTTTTTCTATTTTTTGAGCAAGCAATGAGGACGTTCATTGTGTTAAATCCGTTCCTCATCCTCTTGGGTGATGAATGATCTTATATGCTTGTAATTGATGGTTTTTTCTATTATTTGGATATGGCTGTAGGATTGTTTCTCACTCAAAACTCTGCTCCTCTTGGGTGATGAATGATCTTAGATGCTTGTAATTGATGGTTTTTCCTATTATTTGGATATGGCTGTAGGATCTTCCTCACTCGAAATCAAGTAGATCAAAGAGACAAGGGGCCAAATCTAAAGTAAGCCAAATTTCTGTGGTTGTGTTTGTTGTTTCCCTCCCCACCCAGCACAATGCACAACATGCTGCATAATATGCATGAGTTGGTGACATGAATCCAATGGGCCCTGGGTTTTCTATAAAAAAAAACTTGAATAAATTATAATTTCTATAAAATAAATAACTACATTATTAGCTAAGAATAAGGTCTTGACGTCTCAATGTTATAAATAGGAAGTATGAACACTTCATTTAGGGTGTCGTACTTGTGTCGTATCCATGTCATACTAGTGTTGTACTGGCTGTTTTATGTTATAATTTTTCAGAAATTGTTCGTGTCATTGTACCCGTACCAGTACCTGTACCCGTGTCCATGTCTGTGCTTCCTATGTCATATGTTGAGATCCTACAGTATAATAAATAAGTACATGTGTGTGTGTATTGCTGTTTATTTCAATGTCCAATAACTATATTTGAATTAGTGGACATTTGGGTGAAGAGTCACTGACCTTAAAAGACAAATTTGTCAGACCTCGTCTTAAAAGGTGAGGAGATGCTGTCGTACTGTATAATGATTACTAGCATATCAAAATTTGTAGTTTTTGGAACTTATAGCATGCCAACCGCAATACTTGTTATCTATTGCCAAAGTCATTGAGTTACTAATACTATTGAAAGAAAAAGGAAAAAGAGTAGAATAGGGAAGTTTATGATAGTACCAACCGCATTGAAGTTTACTAAGAGAGAGAATCTTAAATAGGGAAGTTTATGATATACTTGTTTCTTATGTATTTATTATTTAAATTAGAATATTCAGTTCAAGTTTTATAGCAAAAAAGAAAGAGGATTTATATATATAATTTTTTTTTTCTGGGTTGGGGGGGGGGGGGGTGTTGTCAGAGAAGATGTGAGAGGGATTTAAAAATTGCGGTGAATCTTGCAAGCAGCCTGTTGTATCTGTTTCTTCTAGAAAATTTTCTATGGAATTGAATCCCGAAATTTTTCCAATTGAAGAGGTTTTTCATTGTTTTCCACTTTTTTTTTACTAAATCTGTATGCTTTTTGCTACTTTCATTATTTTGCTTTTGATTTGGTTTTATCTACTGTGGGTAAATAACTGTGTTCAAACTTATCTGTTTGGAATATATAGAACTTGGTCTCTAAATTCAATTAATCGGCTGCATAAGTTGTTTGGATTTAAAATAGGTTCTTCAATTGTTCATAGATGAAGAAACCCCTGAGAAAGAAAGAAAACAGAAGAGACCCAAGCAAAGTAGCAAAAGTGCTGAGAATGGCGAGACAAATAGCCCAAGCTCTGTGAGTATGCCTAACATTCTTCCCCCCATTTTCATAAAAGTTTTCTTATATTAATGTATATAAAGTTGCCAATGGGCTTCAGCTGAAACATCATCTTTCTTTGTAATAAGAGTGTAGAGGGTGAGATCGTTAATTAAGAATCACTGTGTGCGTGTAGATTTCTAATTAAAGACTATTAATCTATTAGTGTTGGATCATTGCTCTCAGGAAACAACTTTATTTGGAAAGTCTCCAGAGCTTAGTGCCCGAAAACTGAAAGTCATGCAAAGTCTTGGTCTGATTGCTCCTTCTGGCTCACCGTTCCACAAAATGGACACACTTATCTGAGTTTGTGATAATAGTTGGTACTGATCCATTATTTTTGTGAAAATTTAGTGCTTTTGTATTGTACAGCCTAAATCTCTATTTGCTTACAAGGTCATTGGCACTTCAATCCTCTGCTTAATTTGCTCGGCCAATGCAAGTTTTTGATGGAAGATTTGCTGTGGATCAGTCATGGCAACAATCCTAAACTTAGGAGAAGAAAAAAAAGGTCTTTCTCTGGTGGTTAGCACAGAATTCTTTGACATTGAGACAAGTATTTGGTTTACTTTTTATTTTTTTATTTTTTTATTTTTATAGTAGAACATTAAAAAGGGCGTGTTGAATTTAGTGGGTTTGGGCCCATTTTTAATTTTAATTTATGAGGTTCTTGTTTTACATTATTATATTTAAATCGTCCATAGAGATGCTATGCCAGTATTCATTTTCATGATGGCTATGGTCAAGATCAAAACCTTACCGTGAGATTTTATAATAGTGAGTTTCATAGTTCTTATGTTATTGCATTTTTATTAGTTGAGTGAGTGCATTTTTATAAAATTGTCAAATAATTGTTTATTTATTTATAATTTTATTATAAATTGTCCAAATTCCATTTTCCATTCTTTTTTGGGTTGTGATCCAATCCAGATTAGTGTTTAGCAATCTGCCATATGTCTCAAAGTTTTGTTGCTAAACAAGCTGTATTCAAGCCAATTAGCACAAGTATGTTAAATTTGGTTTTCATGCTAATCAATCTTACTCTGAGTTTTGCCTCTTGAAAGATCTGTTAATTATAATTTTTCTTTGTTTTACCACTCACTGTGTACAAATTCAGTTTTAGAATTTAGACACCTCTGGACGACTGGACCTTAACCGAGGTGGTAAAGGGTTTTGGTGGGCTTGGCCCTAGGACAAATCTTACCTGTCAGAAGGAAAATAAAAGGTTTTGTAGACCAAAAATCACACAGTAAGTACATAATCTAATTAAAAATGCCAAGCCAACATGCACAACGTACTACTCAGCTTGTTTACATTGTTTTTGACAGCGACTGCATCTGGATTAGAACAAATTTTCTACACTTTTTTTTTTTTGGAATTTTGTCATGAAATGAGTAGTAATGCAGCAAACGTACTTTGAGCAAAGGTAGTGGCCGGGCAACCAATGAGTTGGTGGGCAATTCTGAAGGAATGTCCACAACAAGCCAAAAATAGTTGGTGGAGCCCTAGGGGTAAAAAGGAGAAATTCCATTGAATCAGTTCACTATAAAAGGAAGAGGTAGTCATAGATGAAACGGAGGAAGTACCTAAGGGGAGGAACCAATAGTAAGAGTGTAGTAAGCGCCTATGGGAGGCACATAGAGGGAGAGGCACCCAGAGAGAAGGACACAAGAAAAGGAAAGACCAAAAGGGGAACAACCCACGGCAAGGAAGCAATAAGAAACTAAGAATAAAAAGAACATAGAGAAAGAAAAAAGAAAGTGGTAAAAAGAAGAGAGAAAATATAGTAGGAATAGAGGCATGTATCAATTGATCATCTTTTCCCTCCCTCTTAGTAAATCCACTCTTTGAAATCCCCCAAAAGTAGTAGTCAGTAGTCATTTGGACCTATTCTCTAAAATACACAACTTTGATGGCAAAAACCTATGACAAGGTTGTTCAAATTGGGGTTTAGGTTCCTTCTTGGTTTACTTATTCTATGGGAAGATTCAATATTTGATTTCAATTGTAAATATATTTGATTTCACTCATTAGAACTTATATCTTCTGTATTTAGTTATTCTGGTGTAGCACGTTTTTATCACATTTGCTGCATCAGTTGTCCTGCTGTGGTATCTTTACTTGCTATACTAGTTATTTTGTTGTAGCACCTTTTATTATATTTATCGTGTTATAAACATTTTTTGCTGAAGCTTTCTTATTTCTTTGTTATTACGTGTTTTACTTTTGACACAAACTAATCATTATTCTATCGTAAGTATATATACATATACATTGTTTCTCATGTTTTGCAAAAATATATTTTATATATGTATATGTGAATACATATACGTACATATACAAATATATGTATGTATATATTGTTTAGCAAAAAAAAAAAATGTATGTATATATTTGAGAATATACTAACCCATGTAAACTAATATTTGCTTGACGAGTATTTTCTTTGGGTCTTAGATTTGTTTATGTGCAGGAAGTAGAAAAGTATTTCTGCAGTAAAAAATGAAGAGTAGTCATTCACGTTGCAAAAAAGTGCAGAAAGCTTTACAGCACAGCAAAAGGTTTTATTGCACAGCAGAAAGCTTTATTGTGCAACAAAAAGTTTTACTGCACAGTAAAAAGTTTTACTACATAGCAAAAAAGTTAGTTCTGTGGCAAAAACTGGAGAAAAGTTCATTTTGCGGCAAAAACAAAGGATAAGACCATTTTCTAGCGTCTTCCCTTGGACTTTGGACTCAACATTTGTGTACAAATTGGCAGCGGTAGAATGGTACTTTGAAGCCCATTCTGCGCAACGCCAGGCCTAACTTTCTTCTTAGAAAAAGCCTAGACTAAGCATTGTCTAATAATATCAAGACGCGTGTCTAAAGTACTAGAAACGTAAAAAGAACTCTCAACACTCAGTTAGTACATAATCTAATTAAAAATGCCAAGCCAACATGCCCAACGTACTACTTAGCTTCTTTACATTGTTTTGACAGCGACTGCATCTAGACTAGAACAAATTTTTTACATTTTTTTTTAGAGAGTTTCAACCCATGACGTGCGCTCCTAATGATACTTTTTATTATCAGACTAAGACACCAATCGGTTTTTAGTTAGGCAAGTATTGAACCTTAGATATCTTAATATGCCTATTTGGTAACTTTTAGAGATAAATGAAGTTGGAGTATTCCGAAACAAGTTGTTTCAATAATTCTTGTGCATTGGCCATACAACTAGCCACTAAATTTCGATTCTCATTTTTTTTTTCACGAGTTTTGGTTGTGAACTTGTGATTATGCTCATTGGAAGTAGAATCTCTTTTTTTTTTTTTTTGATAAGGAAGTAGAAGCTCTTTGATTTGTGCGTATTAGCTGTAATTTTTTACTTTGATTGGGGATGGGTTGTGTGTGAAGAAGCTTCACAAGGTCACATTTGTGTTCTAGCATAAGAGACATTAGGATTAAAGTGATGCTTGACTTTGCCAATGCGTCGTGGGGATGGATAAAGAGGAGGGCCATCACATTTCAAAAGTTTGGCTACTAATGTCCACAATGTAGAGCCAACTGGATGGGGAGACAAAGGAGAGGAAAAAAAATGGAATCCAGATGTTAATGTTCGCTTTAGAAGAAAAAAAAAAACAAATGGAATATGTTAACATTCGAATTTGCTTTGGAGAGAGAAAAAAGTGGATACTAAATGTTCAACATCCGAGTTCACTTAAAAAAAAAAAAAAAGACAAATTCCATTCAATCCGGCTATGTAAGATCCGGATTCCCTACCATTATAATTTGATATTTTTCAACCTAAAAAGGTTAATATATATTGCCAAAAATTAAAATCGCCTAGGTCTCTACTTTATGAGACCTGATGCTTTGGCTTGTGTCAATGTGTCATCCTTGGAATAATTCTGTTGCAATTGCATTAACAAAGTGCCAAAACTATCACAACTCTAGTACCCACATTGGGAACCCAAATAAAAATGGAGGCACTCTCTTGCTAGGATTTTAGACCAATTCAAAGTCAATTTTTACGTTCACGTGGAAACTTGAATTATTGTTTAAGCCTATCTTTACTCTTTAGGCACATCTTTCCCCACGACCACTGTAAATCATGTACCCCCTTTGCTCTTCCCCTAGCGAAACGTGGATTGAGACTGTGGTGTGAAATAAAACAGAAACCAATTTTGAAAAGTTGACATCGAATCAGACTATCTGTAAGGTTTTGATACCATTAAAGGGCCTGGAAATTCTTCTGGTAACTCCAACCTTTGTCTCTCATCTTTTTCCTCTTTGTTCTGCAATCAGCGACACAATATTTTATGACTTCTTTTTTGCTTTTATGCAATTGTAAAGAAGGATAATAAAAGTAAGGTAATGTATTGAGAAGAATGAAATCAAAAGGAATCGACAGACCAGCAAGCGGTGGAGCATGTGGTTTGCAAAGCGAAAGAATCTTATTAGGGCTTGACATGTTGCTTAGGCTCTAATCCAAGTAGCATGAGACGCGTGGAATCTTGTGTGAATTAGCAAAGCCCACTTTATAAGGCTAAATACTCCTAAGTAATCGATATAACGAAAGTAGTAGTGTGAGGATGTGAAAATCTCGTTTAAGTAACAATAATTTATTATCTAGCAAGTTATGAAAATGTTGTGATACAATTTTTTATTCATTGTTTGAGACTTTGAGTAAGCACAACATTTTCACCATTTTCATTTTGTTATAACTTATTGAGGTGGCAAGTTATCATTGATTACATGAGTCTATAACTAATACTACTTCATTATATTATATATAACTTATAGAGCATTCACAGTAGTAGAGCTAAAAATTTAGTTATTTTGACACTATAAAAAGTTATTTTACCTATTTTACGTACAATCAAGCTGCAGCAGTGGATCTATTTTAACTTTTAACACAATAAAATAATATAAGCATCACAATAAAATAAGATATCTACTACAATAAAATAATATATTCACTACACACAACCATCACAGCCACACACATAACCGACAGGGAATAATTTTTTTTTTAGCTCCAAGCTACAGTGCACATCCATAGATAGATGTGCATTGTAGCAATGAAGCTAAAAAAAAAATTTAACTCCATTATTGTATTGTTATTTTTGTGTTTTGACAAAGCTAAAATAATTATATAACTTTTTAGCTTCACTTCTGTAAGTGCTCCATCTCAATTATTGTGAAGGGTTTATTTATTCCCGACCTTGCTTTGAAGGCTGACATGGTAACAAAAAGTTGTGTCAATTTTTTATGCAGGTAATTGTATTAAAAAACAAACAAAAACAGAAAGTTGTCAACCTGAAAATTGTAAACAATAAAATGGTATTAGTTGTAGGTCCAGAATTAATAACAATTTCACAATTTATTTTAAAAAATGTTGTGCCTGTGTAACAGTGGTATTGCTTAAAAAAAGAAGGTACATCTGCAGAGGTAAGGCTTTGACTGACAAAAAGTGAGGCCATCGTGCCTTACAGAATTCCATTCTCTTTACTCGAAGGATAAAATGAGTAAGACACAACAGATCATGTCTTCAACCTATGTTTTCGCTCTCTTCCCAGTAACTCTTGATTGTAATAATATGACTGGTGACTGGTGAGGAGGTTGGTAAACTAACTGGAGATTATTTCTGGAAAAAATTATTTTTATCAAATTATTCTCTCTCATCAAATTCTTAAATTTTTATTGAGAATAGGACATGTAACATATAAAAATTAAATAAATGATACGTTGCACATCCAGGAAAATTTTCACTATTTTATCTGAAAATTTGTTTTCTCTAATTGATTATTTTATTTTATCACCTTTTTAAATTTTTGACACCATGAAGCTTTCTTAATTTGCTGTTTATCAATGGTTTTGTTTCAAAAAAATGAAGATGGAGGGAAGTTTTAAATTAAAACAATTTCATAAGTTCAGGATTTTTATTGGCAAAATTAAAAACCCATGAAATAATTAAAACAATCATATAACTCTTCACCTTTTTCCTTGTAATTTCAAAAAGCAAAAAGCTCCCCTTCAGCAAGTTGAGAATTATTATTGGATAAGGGCTATCAGCTCACTCAGAGTCAGCTATGTCTATTCATGAGAGTTCACTTGGAAGCAAAGCAAAGCAAAGGTGGGGTCCATGCAAATTATAAAGCTCTAAAGAGACTAGCACTAGCAGCATGGGACTGGCCTAGCTGAGCCTGAAACACTAAGAGCTAAGAGACATGCCAATTGCAGTGTTGAAAGGGTTCATGTTTTTCATAGCTCAAAGCAAGCAAAATAGATAGGAAAACAAAAATGGCCATTAGGGTTTTTTTCTTTTCAGAGTTGAGGTCCACAAATTCCCCAACTGCACCTTCTGATCAGTCTCTCTGAACTCATCTCTGTTCTTCTTGTCTGATGCAGTACTGCCAACAGATGTTGATCTCACCCTCCTACAGTTATATAGCTTTGTGGAGGGTCCACCCAACATACTCACATGCATTTTGACAGGTTATTTTTGTTTCTTTTGTGAACATTTCTGAATTCTCTGAGTTCCAGCAAAAAATTAAAAAAAAAATTCTCTGATACCCACATTTGAAAATTTTGGAATGTAGTGGTTAAAACATTCTTCATTTCAGATTTTATGGTTAGGGCAATGTAGTTTTATGCATTACTTGCTTTGATGGGTTGAAACTGTATCAAACTACATAATGGGAAAAGGAGGACCCAGCAAGACTCATAATGATATTATCTAGAATATCATTATGCAAACTGTACACACACACATACACAAACTATCACAATAATTTTATATGTGCAATCAATGAATTTATTAGTAAATATATTTTTATTCTCAAAAAACATATTATATAACTTGTGATTGAATATATATTATTCTTTAGCATGTGTTTAAAGGTACTCATTAACAAAATCCGATAGTTAAATTAATAAACTTGTGGATTTGCTAGGTTTTGCAAATCAAATATGCAGAATCAACTGAATTGATGTTTAATAATTAGTATTTTTTTTTTTAATAATAAAAGCCATCAATAAAATCGACTAAGTCAGCCTCCACCTTAAATGTAATAACTATGTAAGGTGTTGTCATGGGATTCAGATCTTCTAAATTTTTTAGGATACTCTACCAAATAAATTTCCTTAAATCTTAACAATTCTTTAATGATTTAATGGTCTAGATTCTGCCATATTTGCATTCCACTAACAATAATCTTAATTATTTTGTTTGCAACATTATTTTATTATTTTAAGAATATTGTTAGTGGAATACTGACATGGCAGAATGTTGACCATTAAATCATTAAAAAGTAGTTAGAATTTAAGAAAATTTACTAGTAGAGTACCCTAAGAAATCTAGAGGATCTGAATCCGTTGTCATGATCATCAAGTTTGAATGATAAATGACAATAACACTACAAGAATCTTTGTTTAAAGATATAGGAGTATATGTTACCCTTTTACAATATTTATTTATATTTATATAAGCAATTCTTTTTTAATTACTATCATCACTCAATAATTATTTATTTTTTCAACATATGGTACCAAACAGATTTGTGGAAACATATGTTGTCGGCATATGGTATTTATTTTAACAAGTATTTACCAACATATATATGGCATAAATATAATTAATATATACAAGTATATTTGTATAAAATAAATATAAAAGTATTTCCTATATATATATATATATATATATCTATTTTGACAAGACATGGTACCAAAACAACATATGTTGTCAGCAACACAGTAGATTTGTGGTAAACAAAACTTGCAATAGTTATCCTTTTTTTTTTTTTTTTTTTTTTTTTCTCTTTAATTTAAGCCTTTTTTTATATAAAAAAAAAAAAAAATCTTTTTAGTACCCAAATATTATGATTAATGTATGCAGTTAACTCTTTTAAAAAGTTGGATGCTAAATGGTTAGTCAAGTGCAATGCAAGAAACATAAAATTTTTCTTAATATTTTCTAGTTGTGAATCTTGTGATTAGCATCACTTTCAAGATAAGGTTTCTCTCAAATCTAGTTTGGAAATAAAATTTTCAAACTACTCTTATATCTTTTTATTATATGTGGATTTTAAAAATCTAACAGTCGAATTGCATGTTTTTTATATTCTTATAATACGCATATTAAATTTGGTTCAAATTGAATGTTATTTACTATTTAATTAATAAATTTATTTTTATGCATAATTTTAGACCATGCAAATTTGAAGTTCAAATATTTAATTGATGACATAGCTATTAATTTTTGATATTTTTGAAAATTTTCAAGTATAGAGTATATATTAAGAACATATAATTTAACTGTTAGATTTTCAAAAATTAAATTGAATAAAAAGATACAAAGGAAGTTTAAAAAGTTTCTTTTTAAAGTAGTTTAGAAAGAAATATTTTCCTCACTTTCACTTGCAAATTAACAAATTGTGTCAATAATTGCAAAAAAAAAAAGTAAGTCTAATACCACAAATTTTATCACTCATGAGTTGGCACGTAACAAAATTGTAGTAAAATTAGAAAAAAGTAGGTGGCAAGAGACTTGGAAAAATATATATATATATATATATTTTTTTTTTTTTTTGGTAAACATAGAATATATTAAAAAGCTAACCAACAGCCACAGGGGCTGTATAGTTGCAAACCCGGTTACAAAATAGACCAGAAAGGTCTTGCAAACTTGGAAAAAAATATTAGAACTTTAACTCTGAAGAGATTACTTTTCCAGAAATAAATATATTTGATCTAATTTATATTTTAAGTAAAATAAACTAAAACTTGGTCATCAAATAGTGAAAAGATGAAAAATGAGAAAAAATGAACGGCAGAGATGGGCTCAGCTTTTGTTATTGGTTGCCCCATCCATTTACACCCACCCAAATGGGACTAGTGGTACACGTTTATAACACAGACTGGGTTGGCATTATAGACAAAAGGAAAAGGATGACTGAATGAGTGTGAATTGAATTTTGAAACAGTGAAAGAGTGGAACAATATTTTGTCGTAACAAAAATTTCTAAAGGGCCAAAAACAAAAAAGAGGTTGTCGGCTCATGATCGCTGTTGTCACTTTTTGATCCCCTATTATAAAAGCTGTCTGCGCCGCCGTAAGTAATAGTGCTTTGCCTTTGAAAATGACTCTTGCCACTTTTTTCCTTTTTTCAATTTCCACACCCACCGATTCGTTTTTCTTTCGGTCTTGACGGTAATGGTGCGCAGAGGACTCATCATCAGTCATCGCCCACTAGCAATAATGGTAGTAGTAGTCTATACATAGTATTTGTTGTCCTAATAAATTCCATACCTGCCTTTTGTAATTACCTTGCAACTTTACCACGGCTGGTAAATTTTGTTTTGAGTTTTTCGCTTTTATAGTCCGTTTTAGATTGTGGTGGAGGAACAGTGAGTGAGGAGAATTGATCCAAAATTAATCTATTTTTATGAAACTCTAATTTACTTCCTTCTATTCTCTCTCTCTCTCCCCCCTTAAATCAAACAGGCCGCTAAGTGATTTATTTGATACCAAGGGCTGAGTTGGTTGAAAAATTATTCGAGTTACAAAGTTAGCAATATATTGTGATTAATTTTTTTTTTAAAATAATCTATTTGATTTTAAATTTTATTCCATTGATAGAGTTCTAAACTTCTAATCGTCCAACAAGCTGTGTGAGTTGAGCATAATGGAAAAGCGTGAAAGTCTAGGTTTGAGCTCAAGAAGGATGAAATATTTATATAATAATATTTTTAACCAAATCAAAACAATCAATTTCGAAGTCAAATGTAATTCCAGCTACACTAATGAAAACAAACAGAAGCCTTTTATGACTGAATCCTATATATATTGGAAAAAAAAAAAAAACTTATTGATATCTTGGTCTATAATTACTAGATATGTATTTAGTAGTGATTGACATAATACTTGATACATATTAATTAAAACAATTCACCTAATATAATAATATGATGACTTACTTTTATTGGTTTGAAATATTAATAAAAACAAGCAACTGTGGGTTCCAATTAGTTCAACTGGTAAAGTTTCAGATGGTTGAATAAAAGATCTGAAGTTCAATCTCTGTCTACACCAAAAACTAATTGGTGTGTTAGTCTGATAATAAAGAGCTATTATTAAGAGCGGATGTAAGTTGAAGTTTTATAATAATAATAAAAAAAAGCAACATAATACAAAAAATATGATATAAAATGGGTGGAGGAACGAGAATATATAGGATGAAGTGAACGTGGAAGAGTGCCCTACCATATTAGTTGACTTTGATAGGAGGACATAGACGACAAAATTTTTCTAACGTTTAGGTCTCATAAAGTAGGTTTTGGGGTGACCCTTACCTAACTGCTAACTTTCTCAATCAAGGGAGTCAATACCGTACCGGAGGCTGTACCGGTTTACCCAACGGTACGATATATTTCGGATACCGGTCAATACCGGTGTACCGTTTCGGGTTTACTGCTATTTTTTATATTTATAAATAAAAATATATATATATATATATGTATGTGTGTGTATATATATTATAATAAATATAAAAGCTACTGCTATTTTTTATATTTATAAATAAAAATATATATATATATATATGTATGTGTGTGTATATATATTATAATAAATATAAAAGCCTACCATAAAACATTTTCTCAATTCAAAACTAATTATTCATGATTTTATACTTTAGTATCAATTAAAAGAAAAAGAAAAAAACACAATATAAAAAATAGAAAGCTTAAAAGTTATCATTGCATACTAAGAATACAAATAATACAAATAAGTTAATACAAATAAGTTACCATTCTGCCCTAAAAAAAATTTAAAAATTAAAAAACTTAAAAAAAAAAAAAAAAAAAACTTTTTTCTGTACCGGCCGGTAATGCCCGAAATTGGCCCGTATGGCCGGTACATGGCCGGTACGGCCGGTATTTAAACCGGTACGAAACGTTGATATTTTGATACCGGTATACAGCCGGTACGGCCGGTACCGGTACGGTATCGACCACCTTGTTCTCAATACTTTATGACCAAACTAGTGGTACTCTAACTCTATTGGCTCATGCCTTATAAGGTAGAAAGAGGAAGGAAATTCTTCCAATGTGGGACTCTCCAAGCCAAAAATGATTACATGTACAACACTTGATCTTGAGGCAAAAATTGTCCCCACACTTTATTTTTTTATCTTACCGCTAGAATCATAAGAACCACATTAGAATCTTAATTTAGTATTATTAGGTGTAAATTTTATTAGTTGTGGTGGTGTATTTTTTTTCTTTTGCTGAAAGTTGTGGTGGTATTATAGTTTAAAAAATGGACTGGACTGGCTAGTTGATCAATCGAGAACTGAACGCCAATTTGATCCGATTAACCCTTAAAATATCAATAAAAACCTGTCGAAATCATTTGCTTTTATGTTCTTTGACCGTATTGATTTTTAAAACCAAGGATGGTATTTAATTGATATATTTCTATTGTCTTTAATTATATATATATATATATATATATATATAAGTAAAATTATTTAACATATCTTAGGGTTCAATGTAACTAATTTTCTAGTATTTCATCTACATGTCTAAACGCGATTAAACAATATTTTAGAACTTAACATTGAATTTGAGATTTTAAGGGCCTCTTTAGAAAGAGAATTTAAATATAATTTTTTGTTTTGCAAACCATAAAACAGTGGGTCCCACACTTGAATATACAGAGTATTGTTTAACTGATATTTTAGTCCTTTTCTAAATACATTTTTCAAAAAATTGTATCATATTTTCCTCTTTCAGACAAGGATTTTGAAAATAGCTAAGAGGGTATTTTCAAGATACAGAAAACGTTTTTAATGGCATAGTTGTAAATAAAATGAAAACAACGGATCTCGCAGATTTGTCAAAACTCTTTTATCTTCTAAATTAAGAAGCTTATTTTTATCATTTAAAAAAAAAAAAAAATGTCATGCTCCAAATTTGAAACTTATCATTATCTGCTTCAAAAAAAAACTTATCATTGTCCAACCAAAAAAAAAAAAAAAAACCATAAGCTTTGTATGGCTATTAAGCCTAGAAGTTCATTATATATTTGTATATCGAGCCTATGGCCCAGGCCGAGGATAAGGACTAGTCCGAGGAGGAAGAATTTTCATTAGAGGAGACTGTGTTAGCAAATAAAAGAGTTAGTTTTGGCCACAAAGGTTCAATGGGATATTAGTCGAGAATAAATGTCTCCTTGGTTGGCTAAAGCTGAGGTTAGAAGAAATGGCTTACTAATGCAAGAAAACCTCCCAGAAAATTCTGTCGATATGAATAGACATTAGACTGGGAGATGTCCTAAGATATTTTAGGAAGAAAGCTGCCAACACCGCATTTAATGATCTGCTACTAAACTTCCTGGTTGCATTAATATGGAAAAGGCCCCTGAACAGTACAAAGTTAGCTGGCCCAATGCATACACAACTAGAGAGAGTGTCTGATGGGATAAACACTCAAGTGGTGACTTAGGTAATCAACAAGTGTAGGATCAAAATACTTTAGAAGGAACTATATAAAGGGAGATACCCTTCATGGAAAAAGGAGAGAAATTGCAGGAAGAAACACTGTAGCATTCAGGAACCAAACTTGTAACCCAATTTGAGAATAATATACAAGAACAGTGCACTTCGGACCTTATCGAAGACTATTTTTCTTGAATACAACCCTATTTTTGTTCATTCTCTTATCATCTGAATCTATTCCAGTATTTGTTTGATAAATTAAAACCCAGTTTTTCAACCTATTCTCTATAAATTTATTGTTTTAGGCTTTTTGTGATTAGGTCTATTCACGTAGTGAGCTACGAGCTCAAATCTGGTCCTTACAAGCTCTATCCCCTTATCATTATTAAAATAAAAAGAAGTAATCTACAAATTCTATATGTTACTTTTTGTAAATTTTAAAAAAATATATATAAAAAATAGAAATGGTCTCTCAAACATCATTTTTTTTTTAGTATTTTAAAAATTGTTTTTAAAAGTAAGAGGCAAACACATATAATGTAAAAAATTATTATCTGAAAACTAGTTTCAATTTCAATTTTTTTTAAATTTTTTTCATATTGTTTTAAATCAAAAACAAAAACAAAAATCATTCTGCTAAACAGGAATTATCCTAAACTTGTCTTATGACAATTCACACTCAATGATACCTTTGAAACATAGAAGGATCTAATCCATGCCAAAATCAACATAAGTGGATGTGCATCAACAGTCTAAAAAGTCTGAACAAATGGTTTTTACTTCCCGGTTTTTTTTATGTAGTCCATGCCAAAATCAACATAAGTGGATGTGCATCAACAGTCTAAAGTCTGAGCACATAGTTTTTACTTCCGGTTAAAAAGAAAAAAGAAATCCAAAATTAGAAAGGAAAATGAGCTTAAATCCCGGTTTTTTTTATGTAGTCCATGCCAAAATCAACATAAGTGGATGTGCATCAACAGTCTAAAGTCTGAGCACATAGTTTTTACTTCCGGTTAAAAAGAAAAAAGAAATCCAAAATTAGAAAGGAAAATGAGCTTAAAGTAAATGACTGAAATGACCTATCCAAACAATCAGAATCTTGTTATTTATATCAAAACCCAGTTGTGTACGTACACTTTGTCATGGACTAGCAAATGTTTTCACTTTTCACCTAAGCTTCCTCAAATTTAATCTTCTTCTTCTCATTCCCTTTTAGGTTAAGGTTTCAACTTTAAAGGTATGTGACACCGACTATTGGCTATTTTGTTGAAAATTAAAAATTTATTACTAAAAAAATTGTAAAAAAATATTTTTTAAAAGGTAAAAAATACTATTCACATGTTTTTTAGGTGTTGGCTAGTTTATAAACAGTGCCATGAGAACAGCAAAAAAAAAAAAGCAACACAGAAACATCTCAACGCAAATACACGCTAAGTGTGCGTTTGGCTTCAAATTAAAAAATCAGCTTATTTTACTATTTAACTTATTTTTATTACTATTTATGAAACTCATTGTACTTTTTAATATTATTTATAAATTCTACCATATTATTTCAGCTAATTTTTACCTTTATCTAATATATTTTTAACAAAAATATTTTAATTTTAATAAAATAAACAGATTCTAAACAAACCTTAACCGTCTCGATTATTACCTCGGTTAACGTTTCACTTTTTTAACGGTCAGAGAAAAAAAAAAAAAAAACCACTGTGACACTGTCTCTCTTTTTATACTCATTCGGTCTCTATTACCAGTTACCACTTCACAGTTAAACCTCAACCTGCTTTTTCAGTTTCCTCCACTACGAATCTCTATTCTCTATATTTCTCTTCCCTCCTAGTTCTTCTCACCTGTTATTCCTAGTATAATACGACGTCGGATCATTCGTAAAGAGGTAATCTTTAATTAGTGTTTCACATGCAATGATACAAGAACTCCTTCTTTATTATTCTTTATTGTTTTATATATATAAATTAACGTTGTGTTTTTTTTTTGGGTCTTGGTGAACAAATAAAGATGCTTCCTTTTCAAAGCTACTATGGTTTTGATCAACAAGAGAAGATGAGTCATGAACCACCGAACTTGGTGGTCAGCTTGATGGACGGTGGAGATTCAACGATGAGCTCGGCGTCTAAGGTGGAGAGAAAATCAGAAGAAGCGTGTCGGAGTCACAAGGAAGCTGAGAGGAGACGCAGGCAGAGGATTAACGCTCATCTCTCCACTCTTCGTACTCTCTTACCTAACACCACCAAGGTTTCACTCTAAATAAAATATAGTATATTAGATCGGACACAAAAGTGACATATAATCACTTTAGGCATATGTAATGTAGTGTCGTATCTACTAAATGCGAGCCAAACTCCTCCAACATTGTTTTAAAACCCAATCAATCCATCTCATACTATTCCTTCTACCCATGCGACTCTATTTCTTTTCTTCTTTTTTTGGCTTTTTTTCTCTTGGCATTTACAATACATTTGTAGGAATGATCGAATGAGAAACAATGTGGTAGAAGAATATACTCAACATGCAAATGCTCTTTGTCTTCTTCTTTTTTTTCACCTTTACATTCTATAAAAGCCAAAACAAATCCAAGAAATGAGTCAAATCAAAAAAACTCTTTATCGCCCTCCTCATTACCCGAACCATAAACCCGAGCCCGTTTACTCCCAGACACAACCCGGCCCAACCAGAATCCGAGACCCGGTTCTCCACCACAGCCTTCAAAGCCCTTTTCAAGGCCCCAAACTCCTCCTCTCCACCAACACTCTCAGCCCATTTCACCACCACCACACTCTTGGTCCGCCCACCAACCGTCATCATCTCTGCCCTGACCGCCCTGGCCCGACCCGCCCGAATCGCTCTGGCCAAATCAACATTCAAACCGGGTCGGTCCTCACAACACAAAGTCGCTTTCATCTCCTTACTATTATTATTATTATTATCACCACCATCGTCGTCACCGTCACAATAACTCAGACTCGCCTCGTCCGACTCGCTCGGAAAAACCCACGTGTCCCCATCCTGTTTCGCCATGTCATCAGCTCGCTTCCTCAGCTCCTTCACGTGATGGACAACCTCTGCTAGCAACGAAGCCTTGTCGGTCTGTCAAAAGTAAATAAAAAACAAAAAACAAAAATTCCCAATTACTATAATACCCGGCGTTTCGATCAAAATAACGTGAAAAATTTTAGTTTGAGAAAACAAAAATTGAAACCTTGGTGGTGTTAGGTAAGAGNTTTTTTTTTTGCCGTAGTTATTGCTTTTTTTTAGCAAAATTTACTGTTTATAAACCGTATATGCACGGTTTACATACTATATATAACTGTTTATAAATTTAAAAATATTAAAATAAGACTTACGGTACTATTTACATATTTAAAAATTATTTTATTACAGTATTTTCAATTTTCAATTTCAGAAAAATAAGTTGTATCTAAACAAACTCTTTGAAACAACTTCTTTAATTTTTTTGCTAAAAAATTTTACTTGAAAATGTGTTAAAATATATTGATACTTTGAAAAGTAAAAAAATTAAAATTTTTAAAAATTGTGCACAAAAATTAAAAATTTAGTTTATAAATTCTAACCAAACAAAGACGTAAAATAAGCATAACTTCTATCCAATCTTCTAGATATTAGACAAAACTCAGAAAATGACTGATTGGACTTTTCTTGGGCTATAAGCTTCCATCCAACACTCTAATACGTTAGAAAGACGAAACACCAAAATAAAAAGAAATCAAATTTAAACACCTGTCTCTATAAAATAAAATATATATATATATATATATTTAATATCTTTGTTACATACTCTAAATAAAATATAGTATATTAGATCGGACACAAAAGTGACAATAATCACTTTAGGCATATGTAATGTAGTGTCGTATCTACTAAATGCGAGCCAAACTCCTCCAACATTGTTTTAAAACCCAATCAATCCATCTCATACTATTCCTTCTACCCATGCGACTCTATTTCTTTTCTTCTTTTTTTGGCTTTTTTTCTCTTGGCATTTACAATACATTTGTAGGAATGATCGAATGAGAAACAATGTGGTAGAAGAATATACTCAACATGCAAATGCTCTTTGTCTTCTTCTTTTTTTCACCTTTACATTCTATAAAAGCCAAAACAAATCCAAGAAATGAGTCAAATCAAAAAAACTCTTTATCGCCCTCCTCATTACCCGAACCATAAACCCGAGCCCGTTTACTCCCAGACACAACCCGGCCCAACCCAGAATCCGAGACCCGGTTCTCCACCACAAGCCTTCAACCCCAGCCAAAAAAAAAGGAAAAGAAAAAAAAGGAAGAAAGAAAGGCAAACGTGGGTTTGGAAACGCGGATCCAAACCCACACAAACGTTTTGCTGCCTTGTATGATCATGACCGTTCACTTTGGGATTAATTTGTGAAAGTGACTGCTTTGGCAATTAGGGATCACTGAGTGGCCAAGCTATAAAACACCATTGAATGAGACTGACATGTGATGTGCTTGTTGCCTTGTCCAAAAAAACCTCTTTGTAAATTTTGTGAGGTCCCCCCGATTATGTCTTGCATGTTTGATCACTTTGATGGTCCATCCTTGGTATAAAAAGATAAAAACTAATAATGCAAAAGGATAATTTCCCACTATTCAAATGGATGGATAACAATTGGTACCTTTTGAATTGGATAAGTATGTCTTCGCGTCACCGCTCAAATTATCAATTATTGTAGTAAACGATAGCTACCCTACTAACTAACTAGAGATGTTACGTCTACAATAATTTTATAATATTTTTACAACAAATCATAAATAGTTAGTTGTTATTGGTTCAAATTTGAAATTAACACTAAGATTAGTTTTTCGCCCAACAATAATAACTAGTAACAACCTGCCATTTAAAATTTATTATAAAAATATTATAAAATTATTGTAGACATATCATTTCTCAACCAATAATATTAGTATAATACATTAATAAAATATGAAATATAAATATCATTTTTATCACAATATTATTTATTTGGTCCAATTATATATTATGGTTTTGGAAGATAGAGTTGCCAAATGTAGAGGAAGGAACAGAGATGGTCTGGCAAATTCGTGAGTAAATATGTTTGTAATGTTTTCTATTTTGTTTTCTCAACAAAATATATATATATATATATATTTGGAAACCGTTGGAATTTGTTTCATTTCAATTCAAACCTACGAATAGTTACTGAAAGTAAAAACAATACACAGGCTCTAGAGCTCGTACGGTTATGTCAAGAATGGCAGTTCTAAGCTCCTCTTCGGTCTATGGGGACTCCTTTCATTGCTCACCCTTTTCTGGTTTAACCAATTCCTTTGTGGGGTTTTCCAGAAATTGGCCTAATCCAAACGCAGTGAGTTCTTACACATAATTCTTAGGCATAATCTGATTTGTGTTGTGGAAAGTTTTTTGTTGCATTTGAAGGTAAAGCTATCCAATTTATTCCCTATTGAGTAATAATCTTACGTTTCTTCTGCTAATGTTTGATTCCCAGACACAATGGAGCAAGAATATGGAGTCCCATTTGAGATTACTGCCTTCTGTCAAGTAAGGTGTTTTTTTTGCCCCCTTGATTATATATATATTTTTTTTTTTTGGAAACCGTTGGAATTTGTTTCATTTCAATTCAAACCTACGAATAGTTACTGAAAGTAAAAACAATACACAGGCTCTAGAGCTCGTACGGTTATGTCAAGAATGGCAGTTCTAAGCTCTTCTTCGGTCTATGGGGACTCCTTTCATTGCTCACCCTTTTCTGGTTTAACCAATTCCTTTGTGGGGTTTTCCAGAAATTGGCCTAATCCAAACGCAGTGAGTTCTTACACATAATTCTTAGGCATAATCTGATTTGTGTTGTGGAAAGTTTTTTGTTGCATTTGAAGGTAAAGCTATCCAATTTATTCCCTATTGAGTAATAATCTTACGTTTCTTCTGCTAATGTTTGATTCCCAGACACAATGGAGCAAGAATATGGAGTCCCATTTGAGATTACTGCCTTCAGTCAAGTAAGGTGTTTTTTTTTGCCCCCTTGATAGATTGGTTGATTATGATTAATTAAGTATCAAGCTATGATATTTTGTTCCTTTCCTTTTGAGCAATTAAGAAACATAATTTAGTATTGGGCAAAACTTAGGTATAATTCATTAGGAGCTGTAGCTTAGGTTCTCTAATTGAATTCAACCACTATCGACCATTGGAGCAAAACTAGTGTTATCTTTTCCGAGGATAATAAAATTCAGCCATGTGGTTCATTGGTCAATGCAGCCACGTGGTTGAATTGAATTGGAAAACCTAAGGTAGAGTACTGGAATTTTACCGGTCTTTGGTACGAGCTTGTGGGCGAAGATATATGTTAGGTTTTTGTGATCTACAAATTACTGTTATGGATAATCTAGTTTGGTTAAGGTTTGAAAATTAGAAAAATAGGTCCTTCACTGTTTGACAATATATCCATGTTATTGTCAAGAATGGCAATGTAAGTTTCTAAAATGAATGAATTTCATCTTTTGAACAAATTATGGAAGTCATTCCTGTTCATGAATGTTAGTTTCTGCAGTTAGCAGTGATGAAATACATCAATTTTGGTTCAGAGGTCATGCATTGTGCATTACACACTTGCTCTAACTGTTGCTACTATTCTGAATGGTTGCTCCCTGTAGTGCTGTGTTGAGTTTTCAATTACTCACAACCAAACGGTCACATCATATTTATGTGTATATATGTCTGTATTTTTTGATTACAAAACTTATACTTTATATAATGATCTTGCTTCTCTTTCCTCGTGATGTTTATGCATTTAGAAAACCTGGCTAATTTTTTCAGCTGAAGACATTGCATAATAAGAGAGTGATTCATGACAATTCTAGAGTTCTATTTCATGTATTGCAATACTAGTTTTAAATTTAATTGCTGAAAGGATCCTGCACATTTATCATTGCAGACATATCAATGCTACTGTTACTTTTGCTGCTGACCCAGAAGATAAGGATGTCCATTTTTCTTAAATATTTTAGTTCTGAGAAAATTCACCTTAAGGGTCTGAAGTAAACTTTGCACAGATATTCTAACTGCCCTTCAATATTTGGCCTCTGTATCTGTAGGAGAAATCAGATTTCGGGACTAAAGGCTTCAAGCTGTTCCCTTGGACTTGCACAAGAACTTACCAGCTATGAAGTGGAAAATATGGGCAAAACTGATGGGGGCCAGGACTTGTTTGCTGAAATGAAACAAAGATTTCATAGTTTCAAGAAGCAGAGATATCTGTGAGTAGTACTAGTAGTTAGTATGATAATATTAGGGCTTTCCTAGCTATAAGAAAATTACTTTTCCTATTAACAGTTAACTCTTATGCATTTGAACAGAGAGGATTTGGAGCATTTTCAAGCACTTGCTGAAGCTCAATACCCTAAGGTAATGAACAAACTCAATACTGTTAATTGATCTTGATACACCACAAACTTTGTGATGTAGGGTAACCAGAACAAAATTGAAACAATAATAAAATAAAGGGATATGACCTAGGAGTCAGCACCTAGGCCTTGCTTGGAGTAAGTACCAAGCGGGAAAACTACTAGGAGTTAGCACCTAGGGTAGACCTGGAGTTAGCACAAAACCAAAGAAAAGACTAAATGGCCATTGTTTTCATTCATTAAAATATCAACTATCTCCTCAAGGAGTACAATAGGTTGCTTATAAAGGATTGCTAAATCCTAATTCTAATTGGCTAGGAAACCTTAATTGCCTTATTACAAAAATAACCTTGCTTCCCAAATTAAAATACTAATAGCCTAATAAACTACTAGGACCTAAAATATAAAAATACAATTGACTTGTAAATATAAATAATATTAGATAATAATTTTCTTGCATCTCCCGCATCATTCTCCTCTGGTTGGAGAAAACTCAACCTCGAGTTTTAAAACATTGAAGGGGATGCTAACAAATAACACTTGCTTCAAGTCTGAAATCACCTTAGGGAGCACAGGGAAAATAAAATCCTTGAATTCCATCACATCAAACTCACTTGGAATAATAAAATCAATGTGTGGAATCAGTATAATATCTTCTTGAACCTTATGAATCATAGGAAGCATTGTAGTTTTAACTTCTTCGACTTCACCAAGATGTAGATATTCAAGGACCATGGAGGGTTGATCAGAAGCACATTCAACAACTTCAACTTCATATCATGTGTACCCTCTAACATAATACTCTCTTTAGGCACCATCTCTTCACCTTGTTGCTCTTCAATAAATTCTTTTCCTTGCACGCATGTTAAAGCAATACTTGTCGAGGCATGTACGTCTGTGTCAACATTAGGCTTTGGTGTTGTTGGAGGATACTTCACGACCAAGATATCATCATCAATGTTGTCTTCTATTGGGGCAGCAATAAGTTCATTGTGATCTAGTATCCTTGGTCGACAGGTTTGGATTTCATGGGCTGGGTCTTTTTTTTTTTTTTTTTTTTTTCAAAAATAATAAAATACACTACTGCTTTAAGACACTATAGACACGGGCTTAGAAGAAATTCAAATGGACTTAAAAGAAACTACAGACACAGACTAAAAAGAAGCTCAAAGTACATACTCTAAAAGGAACTCAAACCACGGACTAAAAAGAAAGACTATAGAAACTAAAAGAGACCGGCGATGGGCTTGCGGTGCTGGGGACTGGCGACTGTGGCGACGCGACGACAGGGAAGGCAGAGGTGGCATGATACATGGAGGAATGGTGATGATGGTGTCGGCGGCGGTGGCTGATGTGTGTGGTGATAATGTCGGCGGCGGTGGCTGGTGGGTCGGCGGCAACTAAGTGCTAATCTGTGGGTTTCGGCGGTTGGTGGGTGAATATCAACGGTGGTTGGTCGAGGTTGTCGATGGGTCTCGACGTGGGTCTCTTCTCTCTGATACCAAAACTGACGCAGGATAATCAGAACAAAATTGAAACAATAATAAAATAAAGGGATATGATCTAGAAGTCAGCATCTAGGCCTTGCTTGAAGTCAGCACCAAGCGGAGAAACCACTAGGAGTCAGCGCCTAGGGTAGACCTGGAGTCAGCACTAGACCAAATAACCATTATTTTCATTCATCAAAATATCAACTATCTTCTCAAGGAGTACAATAGGTTGCTTATAAAGGATTGCAAATCCTAGTTCTAATTTACTAGGAAACCCTAATTGACTTATTACAAAAATAACCTTGCTTCCCAAATTAAAATATTAATAGCCTAATAAACTACTAGAACCTAAAATATAAAAATACAATTGACTTGCAAACATAAATAATATTAAATAATAATTTTCTTGCATCTCCCGCATCACTTTGTCTGTTCATATATTTTTTGATATAGATACTCTACATGACTATATAGTCTTTCATACCTACTTTCCACGCTGCTCCATATTATTATGAATATGATGGGATAGATATGTTGAACTGACAAATGCAAGAACAGTTTATGGTAATTGCTTGTGCAGACTCTAGAGTATGTCCTTCTAACATCCTTGGGTTTCAACCTGGCGAAGCATTTATGATTCGAAATGTTGCGAATCTTGTTCCTCCACTTGAGGTATCCGAGAAATTGACTTTATGTTATGTACCATACTAATAAAAGTAGAAAACATTCCAATTGATTTTATCAGTAGCCACTATAACATGTTTTATTTTTTACAGCATGGACCATCAGAAACTAATGCTGCTCTGGAATTCGCAGTAAATACTCTTGAAGTAAGTGAAGACTTTACCCAGAAAGGAAAAAAAAAAGGTGTAGTTTATAACATTTTAAAAATTACAAGAATTTGAAGCAAGCTCTGGAAGATGAAATTTTTAAACAATAATTTGAGTGAAGTGCAAATAAATGTCTATAATGAGTTTAAGCTGAGGGAAAGCCAATGCAATTTTTCATGAAAAAAGGAGGAGGAAAATGGCCTTCAAAGTCATAACAATTAATGTGGTTCTTGTATAATTGTAGTCAATTTTGTTAATGAAAGTTTTTGGACAAGATGCTCAGAATAAAAACTCTCTTTATAATTGGGTATATACACAAGATAAAAGTTTATGTAAAAAATTTCTTATGTAAGGATATTTTTAGTCGCATTCTGTTTATGTCCCTATACTTGTTTATTGTTGAAAAATACACATTGGCTGTCTCCAGGTTGAAAATATATTAGTCATTGGTCACAGTAGCTGTGGTGGAATACAAGCCCTTATGAGCATGCAAGATGATGTAGACGCAAGGTTTGGTTATACATTTTCAATTCTTTGGCTTCTGATCGTGTTCGATATTAAATCTTAGTAGTAGTTTTTTTTACCTACTTTCTTATTGTAGTTCATTTCTCTCTTCAGAAGCTTTCTAGAAAAGTGGGTCATTAATGGGAAATCTGCCAAGTTAAAAGCAAAAGCTGAAGCGGCCCACTCTAGCTTTGACCAGCAATGCGGACACTGTGAGAAGGTTCCTTTCCATTTGAAAACACAAACTTCCTAGACTATCACATGAAAATTGTTACCTGGAATACTTATTTGAACTATACAATTTGTCAGCATTTTAGAAAGTACTTTTACTTGAGACTTTTGATTATATAGATTCAACTTGGCAGAACATCACTACTGAGATATATAGTTATATACAATTCTAAAGCTAGTGAAGATAAAGCTTACGAGCGAATTGGTGTTAGTGAATTAAAAATGGTAGAGATTTTGAGTCTTGAAACGTTTTGATCATTAAAGTAATTATTGTTTAATGTGTTAACAGGAATCAATCAACCGTTCGTTACTGAACTTGCTTACGTACCCGTGGATACAAGAGAGAGTCAGGAAAGAGTTACTCTCTATTCATGGAGGGTATTATGATTTCCTGAATTGTTCATTTGAGAAGTGGACTCTTGATTTGAAGGGAAGCAGTATTGAAGGGGGCAGATACTCTTTCAAAGATCAAGCATTTTGGAATTGACTTGTCTGCCACCAGCTGAGCTTGACCCATACACACTCTAATTTTTTTTCCCCTTAAATTTCTTAGTGTTCTTTCATACAACTGAAATCATGTAATTTATCTGTCTGTAAAAAGAAAGTACAACTTGCTTGTAATTCCTGCATATGCACAGGCATATTTGACAGTAACAATCAATATGTACTCAAGTCATTGTTTGAACAAACAAATTGCACAAATGATTTACAAATGTTATACTAACTAAATAACCATAGTAAGTTTAAATTAAGATTTCAAATTTGGTTTTTAAAAAAAGCAGTAATAATAATGAATCCTTAGAGTTTCATTTAATAATGTTGTCAATCATAGTTGTGGGGGGAAAAAAGCTTAGTCTAACATAGTGGACCTAAAGCCCCATGTGAGGATTATTGTGCGTCCGAAAAGAAGGAGGGATAAGGGCAAGGCCCATCTGGAAGAGGAATCCCCAAAAAAAGAAAAATGATTACAATCCGAAGAGATCGCCTTTTGTCTGAAGAGATTTTATTCCTCTGGCGTGAATAGTATGGATCAATTGAACGTATAAAAGGTCATAATGAACTTCCGAGCACTCTTCCTAGTCAAGATAAGCTTTGAGTATACTTTGAGACAATAAGAATGAAGAAATATCTAAAGGAAAAGCTGCTACCACCGTATTTAAGGCACTACAGCAGCTTTTCTGGCTGCATTTATATGGAGAAGACCCCTGAATAGTGTAACCTCACCTACCGCCACTCACACAGAGCCAAAAGAGATGCTTGACGTGACATATACTCGAGTAGGTTCACAGATGAAATACAAGTGGACGATAGAGATGATGGAAAATGAGGATATATAAAGGAAAGAAGCTCTTGGAAAAAGGAAGAGGAAAAAATAGCAATAGGAAAGAAAAGAAAACTTTACTGTAGTTCTAAGAACTGTAACCACTATATAATCAATGATTTGCCTCTTCGGACACCAATTCATTCTATTTTTTTTATGTGTAACTTCATGTTGGGTTATACTTGTAGGTTGTGATTAACTATTGTCCATTCCATAGTCAATTTAGTTCTTTCACCCATTTTCTACAAATTCATTGTTCTGGGCTTGGGCCACAAATCCTAACCCTACAATTGGCGCCGTCTGTGGGGAGAGCTTGAGTGTAAGTGGAAGCAACAGCAGTTGGTAATGGCGGAACCAGGGTGACAACTGGCAGAATCTGGGGCGTCCCAGCATATAGATCATTTTCTCAATTTGGAGCGGAAATAAGATCGTGAAGGCAGTGTGCATACTACATACACTGAGCGAAGTCAACCTCGTGGAGGAAGTCATGTGTCTCATGCAGAGAAGAATAATATGCAAATAGAAATTGAAAGGTTAAGAAGGGAATTGCGCCATGCAAAAAGAAAACGTGCTGCCTCGCATTCTGATGAAGACTCGGGTGACGAACAAGACATCACTTACGAACAGAGGTCTCGAACACCAATCAGTGAATCTTTTTCATATGAAGATGAACACCGTCGCAAGAAGCAACCTCAAAGACCATCACATGGAGGGGTGGGAAATGATGCCATGAGCAAGGCTTTGAATCAAATCTCTATGTCACCTTTCACGCGCAGGATTGAAGGAGCAAAGCTTCCTCGACGCTTTAACCAGCCAACCTTCACTACTTACAATGGTAAAACGGACCTTGTGGAACATGTTAGCCATTTTAACCAAAGGATGGCTGTTTACTCAAGAGATGAAGCTCTGATGTGCAAGGTATTTCCTTCTAGTCTTGGACCCGTGGCAATGAGGTGGTTCGACAACCTGAAAGTAGACTCCATCAATTCCTACCAAGAGCTCACTCAGGCTTTTGGTTCACATTTCGTCACATGCCGAAGAGTGGTCAGGCCCTTGTCTTCTCTGCTATCCTTGAGCATGCGTGAGGGTGAAACCCTGAAGGCGTATTCAGATATATTGGGAGATGTTTAATGATATGGAGGGCAACTTTGATGCAATGGCCCTAGACACGTTCAAGCTGGGCCTCCCTACTGATCATGGTTTAAGGACATCCTTGTCTGGTAAACCTGTCACTAACATGCGTCAACTTATGGACCTATTAAAAAATATAAAAGGGTTGAAGAAGATCAGCAGCAAGGGAAGGGTAAGGATAAGGTTATCCCCCAGGACAAGAAGGACTTCAGGTCAGATCGTTACAACAATAATAAGCCACGAAGAGATTTTGCTGGGCAGTCGGGTCAACAAATGCTCAAGCAGTCAATACAGTGTTCAAGGAGCCAGTTCATCAAGTTTTGGAAAAGATCAAGAATGAATCATTCTTTAGGTGGCCGAGTAAAATGGTAGGGAACCCTGAGAGACGCAATCACAATCTTTATTATCAATACCACCAAGACCATGGGCATACCACTGAAGACTGCAGAAATTTGTGGGATCATTTGGACCAGCTGGTCTGCGAAGGCAGGTTGAGGCATCTTTTGCACCACTCCAGTGGCTGAGGAGATCAAATGAATTTTGAGTCCGGAAGGAGTGATTCTACGAAATCTCAATTACGTATTATCAACGTCATCTTTGCAGCGCCAGGGAGAACAGGGTCTTGGCCGTCCAAAGTTATGTCAGTGGCTCGGCTACCAGCAGGGGATATTGGTCGAGATCCGAGGAGCGCTAGATCGGCTGTCCCGCCTGTTTTAGGCTTTTCAGACGAAGATAAAGATGGAACCATTCAACCTCATGACGTCGCTTTGGTAGTCACCCTCAGAATCGGGGGGTATGATGTGAAGAGGGTGATGGTGGACCATGGTAGCGCAGTGGAGATTATGTATCCTGACCTCTACAAGGGGCTGAACCTCAAGCTTGATGACTTAACTCCATACTATTCTCCCCTGGTTAGCTTCGAGGGAAGGATTGTCACCCCGAAGGGACAGATACGGCTATCTGTACAGACTGGCTCAGAAGTAGTGGAAGTGGACTTCATTGTTGTAGATGTTTATTCTCCTTATACGGAAATTGTAGCCAGACCTTGGTTACACACGCTAAGGGCTGTTTCCTCCACTTTGCATCAAAAAGTTAAATATCCATCCGAAGGGCGCGTTTGTGAAATCCGTGGAGATCAATCCTCGGCTAGACAATGTTTGGTGGCTGCCATACAACACAAGCCTGAAACTGAATCCTTAGTCAGGGCAGAGGGAGACTTATAGCAGTTAAGAAGTCGGTTATCACATGTCGAAGATCTTGATGAAGGCGCTAAATGCGAGGACTTAGTGAAAGTTTTAATTGGGGGCAATCGTGAAAGATACTTTCAAATCGGGTCTCAGATACCTCAACCAGAAAAAGAAGAGTCAATTCATTTCCTTAAAAAAAATATTGACGTATTCGCCTGGAGTACTTACGAAGCCCCAGGAATAGATCCAGAGTTCATTTGCCATCATTTGAGGGTCAACCCACTAAGTGTACCCAAGAAGCAGCCTCCTCGGCGGCCATCCAAAGAGCATGCAGATGCAGTCAAAGAAGAAGTGATGAAGCTCAAACAGGCTAGGGCTATTAAAGAAGTTTTCTATCCCGAATGGTTGACAAATACTGTGGTGGTAAAGAAGAAGAGTGGAAAGTGGCGAGTTTGTGTAGACTTCACGGACTTAAATAAGGCTTGTCCTAAGGATCCTTTCCCTATACTGAAAATTGATCAATTAGTAGATGCTACTGTCGGCCATCCTCGGATGAGTTTCTTGGATGCCTTCCAAGGTTACCATCAAATACAGTTAGCTCTAGATGACCAGGAGAAAACCGCTTTTGTTACCCCCATTGGTAATTACCATTATAAAGTGATGTCATTTGGTCTGAAAAATGCAGGTTCTACTTATCAGCGAATGATGACAAAGATGTTTGAATTACAATTGGGCAAAAGCATTGAGGTTTATATAGACGATATGGTGGTAAAAAGCAAAGTTATTTCTGAGCATGTGAAGGACCTTGATAACACTTTTGAAATTCTAAGAAGACACAGGTTACGCTTAAACGCCTAGAAGTGCTCATTCGGTGTAGGGTTAGGTAAATTTTTGGGTTACATGGTAACACACAGGGGAATTGAGGTTAATCCCGATCAGATAAAGGCTATCCAAAATCTGCAGCCTCCTCGGAATCCGAAAGGAGTTCAGAAGTTAATAGGGATGACAGCTGCTTTGAACCGATTCATCTCTAGGTCCGCGGATAGGTGCAAACCTTTTTTCTCGCTGATCAACAAGTGAAAGGGATTTGAATGGACTGAAGAATGTGCCTCAGCCTTCCAACAACTTAAAGACTATTTGGCTTGGCCACCGATTATGTCTAGCCCTGAACTAGATGAGGTCTTGTTTGCCTATATCGCGGTGGTTCCCCATGCTGTAAGTCTAGTGTTAATAAGAGTGGATCAAGGTGTACAAAGACCGGTTTACTGTGTGAGTAAGTCTCTACATGAGGCCGAGATCAGATACTTGCCACTGGAGAAAGCTATTTTGGCAGTAGTACTTGGAACACGAAAATTGCCCCATTACTTCCAAGCACATACTGTTGTTGTGCTCACGTAACTCCCGTTTAAGACCGTACTTCGAAGTGCCGACTACACGGGGAGGATAGCCAAGTGGGGCATTATCTTAGGGGCTTTTGATATCAAGTATATGCCTCGCATTTCAGTCAAAGGGCAGATCCTTACGAATTTGGTGGTCGAGTTCACGAAACCCAGTTTAGAAGAAATAACGACAAAGAAGAACATGGATGGAAAATCGGTTGGCATGATTTCTCAACAAGGTCCTGCCCGCTGGGAAGTATACGTGGACGGCGTTGCGAACCAGAAATGTTCTGGAGTAGGGCTAGTCTTGATATCTCCAGAGAGAATCATCATTGAAAAGTCATTAAGGCTGGATTTCTATGCAACCAATAACGAGGCAGAATATGAAGCCCTATTGATAGGAATGTCTATAGTCCAAAGAATGGGAGGAAAGGCAGTGGAGTTGTTCTCGGACTCAAGATTAGTTGTGGGCCAAGTACAGGGGGAGTTTGAAGCGAAGGATGAAAGAATGCAGGGATACTTGAATCGAGTCAAACATCTGCAGTCGGAATTCGAATTCTTCAGCTTGCTACATGTTCCTAGAAGCAGTAACGCACATGCAGATTCTTTGGCCACACTTGCCACCTCTTCGGAGCAAAATTTACCGAGATTTATCCTTGTTGAGGATTTCCATGAGCCCACCAGGACAGGAGGAGATGCAGTCCGAGTCCACCAGATCAGAGACAGTCTCTGCTGGATGGACCCTATAGTCAAATTCTTGAAAGATGACACTTTGCCTGAAGAACGGGGGGAAAGCTGATAAAATTCGAAGAAAGGCGACCAGATTTTGGCTGTCCGAAGACCGAAAATTGTACAAACGATCCTATTCAGGATCATACCTGTTATGTATTCATCCTAAGACGGCTGAGTCGCTACTAGAAGAGTTGCATGAAGGAATTTGTGGGAGTCACACTAAAGGTAGGTCTTTGGCTCACCGAGCCATTACTCAAGGGTATTGGTGGCCGAACATGTAAAAAGAAGCCCATGATTATGTAAAGAAGTGCGATCAATGTCAACGATTTGCGCCGAACATATACCAACCAGGTGGAGTCCTCAACCCACTATCTAGTCCGTGGCCGTTTGTACAGTGGGGCTTGGATATAGTAGGTCCATTCCCAAAGGCTGTAGGAAACAAGAAGTACCTTCTGGTCGACACAGACTATTTCACCAAATGGGTTGAAGCTAAACCTTTAGCCAATATCCGAGACATAGATGTGCAAAGATTTGTATGGAAGAATATCATTACTCGTTTCGGAGTTCCTTATACTCTCATCTTGGACAACGGCTTACAGTTCGACAGTAATGCGTTTCGGAGTTATTGTAGTGAACTGGGAATCACGAATAGATACTCTACCCTTGCCTACCCTCAGGGGAATGGGCAAGCTGAAGCAGTTAACAAAATCATAGTTAATGGATTGAAGAAGAGATTGGACGATGCGAAGGGCAAGTGGGTTGAAGAGTTGCCACACGTGCTTTGGGCTTACAGAACTACGCCTCGCAGATCTACTAGAGAAACCCCTTTTTCGATGACTTATGGGGCTAAAGCTGTCATTCCTCTAGAGACGGGGTTCCTAACTCTAAAAACTAGTTCGTTCAGTCCGACCAGCAATGATGAGCTTCTAGAAAGAGGTTTGGACTTGATCGAAGAAAGAAGAGAAAATGTAATGGTTCGACTGGCACATTACCAGTAGAAACTCAGGCAAGGCTATAATGCCAACGTAAAGCTAAGGCCCCTAGAACCTGGTGATTTGGTACTCAGGAAAGTCGTGGGTACTGCAAAAAATCCAACCTGGGGGAAATTAGGACCAAACTGGGAAGGGCCATATCGTATTACTTCAGGAGTTGGCATTGGGGCATATTTCCTGGAGGACTTAGATAGTCATGTAATACCATGCCCCTGGAATGTAAATAACCTCAAAAGGTACTATTTTTAATCGAATCATTTCTTTGGTCACTATGATAACTTGTCATTCTTAATTGTTCTTTAAGTGTTTAAACTTAAATCCAATCATGTCTGTAGTCCTCGGACCAGATGATTTGGGTTAGTTAACACTCCTTGGCGATTTTCTCTAAGTATTTAAACTTAAATCCAATCATGCCTGTAGTCCTCGGACCAGATGATTTGGGTTAGTTAACACTCCTCGGTGATTTTCTCTAAGTGTTTAAACTTAAATCCAATCATGCCTGTAGTCCTCGGACCAGATGATTTGGGTTAGTTAACACTCGGTGGTGGTTTTCTTTAAGTGTTTAAACTTAAATCCAATCATGTCTGTAGTCCTCGGACCAGATGATTTGGGTTAGTTAACACTCCTTGGCGATTTTCTCTAAGTGTTTAAACTTAAATCTAATTATGCCTGTTGTCATTGGACCAGATGATTTGGGTTAGTTAACACTCCTCGGTGATTTTCTCTAAGTGTTTAAACTTAAATCCAATCATGTCTGTAGTTCTCGGACCAAATGATTTGGGTTAATTAACATTCGGTGGTGGTTTTCTTTAAGTGTTTAAACTTAAATCCAATCATGCCTATAGTCCTTGGACCAGATGATTTGGGTTAGTTCATGCCTGTAGTCTTCGGACCATATGATTTTTAGTTAGTTAACACTTCTGCGTTGCTATTAATACTGAAGGTTAACTTTGGAATGAATCTTGCATGACATTCTTAACTGTGTTTAACATCAACTTTAACCTATGCTAACCTTCTGGGTGTATGTGCGAAAAGATCTATCAAACTTTTATAATACCTGTTGTATTTAGTACTTAGTAGCAATTTTTATGTACTGTCCTTTTCGGAACCAATTTTAGTTATGGATATTATCAACAGGATAGGGTGATTATGTTTATCTACATTACCATGATTATAAAGTACAGTTATTTGCAACAAGAATAAGTTATATGATATACACCAAAAGTGAAAATAAAGCCCGTTTCATTAACCAAAACAGGATAGTCTACAATCCTTTACATGCAAAAAAAAAAGGAAAAAAAATATATATATATTGGCGCCGTCTGTGGGAGAGCTTGAGTGTAAGTGGAAGCAACAGCAGTTGGTAATGGCGAACCAGGGCGACAACGGCAGAATCTGGGGCGTCCCAGCATATAGATCATTTTCTCAATTTGGAGCGGAGACAAGATCGTGAAGGCAGTGTGCATACTAAACAACTGAGCGAAGTCAACCTCGTGGAGGAAGTCATGTGTCTCATGCAGAGAAGAATAAATGCAAATAGAAATTGAAAGGTTAAGAAGGGAATTGCGCCATGCAAAAAGAAAACGTGCTGCCTCGCATTCTGATGAAGACTCGGGTGACGAACAAGACATCACTTACGAACAGAGGTCTCGAACACCAATCAGTGAATCTTTTTCATATGAAGATGAACACCGTCCAAGAAGCAACCTCAAAGACCATCACATGGAGGGGTGGGAAATGATGCCATGAGCAAGGCTTTGAATCAAATCTCTAGGTCACCTTTCACGCGCAGGATTGAAGGAGCAAAGCTTCCTCGCGCTTTAACCAGCCAACCTTCACTATTTACAACGGTAAAACGGACCTTGTGGAACATGTGAGCCATTTTAACCAAAGGATGGCTGTTTACTCCAGAGATGAAGCTCTGATGTGCAAGGTATTCCCTTTTAGTCTTGGACCCGTGGCAATGAGGTGGTTCGACAACCTGAAAGAGACTCCATCAATTCCTACCAAGAGCTCACTCAGCTTTTGGTTCACGTTTCGTTACATGCCGAAGAGTGGCAGGCCCTTGTCTTCTCTGCTATCCTTGAGCATGCGTGAGGGTGAAACCCTGAAGGCGTATTTAGATTATTGGGAGATGTTTAATGATATGGAGGGCAACTTTGATGCAATGGCCCTAGACACGTTCAAGCTGGGCCTCCCTACTGATCATGTTTAAGGACATCCTTGTCGGAACCTGTCACTAACATGCGTCAACTTATGGACCGTATTAAAAATATAAAAGGGTTGAAGAAGATCAGCAGCAAGGGAAGGGTAAGGATAAGGTTATCCCCCAGGACAAGAAGGACTTCAGGTCGATCGTTACAACAATAATAAGCCACGAAGAGATTTTGCTGGGCAGTCGGGTCAACAAATGCTCAAGCAGTCAATACAGTGTTCAAGGAGCCAGTTCATCAAGTTTTGGAAAAGATCAAGAATGAATCATTCTTTAGGTGGCCGAGTAAAATGGTAGGGAACCCTGAGAGACGCAATCACAATCTTATTTCAATACCACCAAGACCATGGGCATACCACTGAAGACTGCAGAAATTTGTGGGATCATTTGGACCAGCTGGTCTGGAAGGCAGGTTGAGGCATCTTTTGCACCACTCCAGTGGCGAGGAGATCAAATGAATTTTGAGTCCGGAAGGAGTGATTCTACGAAACCTCCATTAGTATTATAACGTCATTTTGCAGCGCCAGGGAGAACAGGGTCTGGCCGTCCAAAGTTATGTCAGTGGCTCGGCTACCAGCAGGGGATATTGGTCGAGATCCGAGGAGCGCTAGACGGCTGTCCCGCCTGTTTTAGGCTTTTCAGACGAAGATAAAGCTGGAACCATTCAACCTCATGACGACGCTTTGGTAGTCACCCTCAGAATCGGGGGTATGATGTGAAGAGGGTGATGGTGGACCAGGTAGCGCGTGGAGATTATGTATCCTGACCTCTACAAGGGGCTGAACCTCAAGCTTGATGACTTAACTCCATACTGTTCTCCCCTGGTTAGCTTCGAGGGAAGGATTGTCACCCGAAGGGACAGATACGGCTGCCTGTACAGACTGGCTCAGAAGTAGTGGAAGTGGACTTCATTGTTGTAGATGTTTATTCCCCTTATACGGCAATTGTAGCCAGACCTTGGTTACACACGCTAGGGGCTGTTTCCTCCACTCTGCATCAAAAAGTTAAATATCCATCCGAAGGCGGTTTGTGAAATCCGTGGAGATCAATCCTCGGTAGACAATGTTTGGTGGCTGCCATACAACACAAGCCTGAAACTGAATCCTTAGTCAGGGCAGAGGGAGACTTATAGCAGTTAAGAAGTCGGTTTCACGTCGAAGATCTTGATGAAGGCGCTAAATGCGAGGACTTAGTGAAAGTTTTAATTGGGGGCAATCTGAAAGATACTTTCAAATCGGGTCTCAGATACCTCAACCAGAAAAAGAAGAGCTAATTGATTTCCTTAAAAAAAATATTGACGTATTCGCCTGGAGTACTTACGAAGCCCCAGGAATAGATCCAGAGTTCATTTGCCATCATTTGAGGGTCAACCCACTGAGTGTACCCAAGAAGCAGCCTCCTCGGCGGCCATCCAAAGAGCATGCGGATGCAGTCAAAGAAGAAGTGATGAAGCTCAAACAGGCTGGGCTATTAAAGAAGTTTTTATCCCGAATGGTTGCAAATACTGTGGTGGTAAAGAAGAAGAGGGAAAGTGGCGAGTTTGTGTAGACTTCACGGACTTAAATAAGGCTTGTCCTAAGGATCCTTTCCCTATCGAAAATTGATCAATTAGTAGATGCTACTGTCGGCCATCCTCGGATGAGTTTCTTGGATGCCTTCCAAGGTTACCATCAAATACCGTTAGCCCCAGATGACCAGAGAAAACCGCTTTTGTTACCCCATTGGTAATTACCATTATAAAGTGATGCCATTTGGTCTGAAAAATGCAGGTTCTACTTATCAGCGAATGATGACAAAGATGTTTGAATTACAATTGGGCAAAAGCGTTGAGGTTTATATAGACGATATGGTGGTAAAAAGCAAAGTTATTTCTGAGCATGTGAAGGACCTTGATAACACTTTTGAAACTAAGAAGACACAGGTTGCGCTTGAACGCCTAGAGTGCTCATTGGTGTAGGGTCAGGCAAATTTTTGGGTTACATGGTAACACACAGGGGAATTGAGGTTAATCCCGATCAGATAAAGGCTATCAAAATCTGCAGCTCCTCGGAATCCGAAAGAGTTCAGAAGTTAAAGGGATGACAGCTGCTTTGAACCGATTCATCTCTAGGTCCGCGGATAGGTGAAACCTTTTTCTCGCTGATCAACAAGTGGAAGGGATTTGAATGGACTGAAGAATGTGCCTCAGCTCCAACAACTTAAAGACTATTGGCTGGCCACCGATTATGTCTAGCCCTGAACAGATGAGGTCTTGTTTGCCTATATCGCGGTGGTTCCCCATGCTGTAAGTCTAGTGTTAATAAGAGTGGATCAAGGTGTACAAAGACCGGTTTACTGTGTGAGTAAGTCTCTACATGAGGCCGAGATCAGATACTTGCCACTGGAGAAAGCTATTTTGGCAGTAGTACTTGGAACACGAAAATTGCCCCATTACTTCCAAGCACATACTGTTGTTGTGCTCACGAACTCCCGTTAAGACCGTACTTCGAAGTGCCGACTACACGGGGAGGATAGCCAAGTGGGGCATATCTTAGGGGCTTTTGATATCAAGTATATGCCTCGCATTCAGTCAAAGGGCAGATCCTTCGAATTTGGTGGCGAGTTCACGAACCCAGTTAGAAGAAATAACGACAAGAAGAACATGGATGGAAAATCGGTTGGCATGATTTCTCAACAAGGTCCTGCCCGCTGGGAAGTATATGTGGACGGCGCTGCGAACCGAAAGTTCTGGAGTAGGGCTAGTCTTGATATCTCCAGAGAGAATCATCATTGAAAAGTCATTAAGGCTGGATTTCTTGCAACCAATAACGAGGCAGAGTATGAAGCCCTATTGATGGAATGTCTATGTCCAAAGAATGGGAGGAAAGGCAGTGGAGTTGTTCTCGGACTCAAGATTAGTTGTGGGCCAAGTACAGGGGGAGTTTGAAGCGAAGGATGAAAGAATGCAGGATACTTGAATCGAGTCAAACATGGGGGGAAGCCCAGTCTAACGTAGTGGGCCTAAAGCCCCATGTGAAGATTACTGTGCGTCCGAAGAGAAGGAGGGATAAGGGCAAGGCCCATCTGGAAGAGGAATCTCCAAAAAAAGAAAAATGATTACAATCCGAAGAGATCGCCTTCTGTCCGAAGAGATTTTATTCCTCTGGCGCGAATAGTACGGATCAGTTGAACGTATAAAAGGTCAGAATGAACTTCCGAGCACTCTTCCTGGTCAAGATAAGCTCTGAGTATACTTGGAGACGATAAAAATGAAGAAATATCTAAAGGAAAAGCTGCTACCATCGTATTTAAGGCACTACAGCAGCTTTTCTGGTCGCATTTATATGGAGAAGACCCCTGACCAGTGTAACCTCACCTACCGCCACTCATACAGAGCCAAAGGAGATGCTTGACGTGACATATACTCGAGTAGGTTCACAGATGAAATACAAGTGGACGATGGAGATGATGAAAAATGAGGATATATAAAGGAAAGAAGCTCCTGGAAAAATGAAGAGGAAAAAATAGCAATAGGAAAGAAAAGAAAACTTTACTGTAGCTCTAAGAACTGTAACCACTATATAATCAATGATATGCCTCTTCGGACACCAATTCATTCCATTTTTTTTTATGCGTAACTTCATGTTGGGTTATACTTGTAGGTTGTGATTAACTGTTGTCCATTCCATAGTTAATCTAGTTCTTTCACCCATTTTCTACAAATTAATTGTTCTGGGCTTGGGCCACAAATCCTAACCCTACAATAGAGTTTCACAGTATCCATTAAAATGATAATTGAGTCCTTTTATTTTGACAATTCAAGCAGCTTATTGAAAATGAAGATATTTTTTTACAGCTCATTGAGAGAGTAATGAAAATAGAGGTCTAAAATGAGTGCATTATCCGTTTATCTTGAGTTTATAGGAGTTATGGTTAGTTACAAACTCTTTGATCCATTCAAAGCGTACATATATGGAGTGATTAAGCAAATCAAGTTAAATTAACTTTTATAAATTGTTTAAAGCATATAAGTGCAAAATATCAAACAAGTGTAAAAAATTACTTGGTAGGTGTACAAAGAACAATTGAAGTTGATAATATTAACTGTAGGGACGAGGATCCCAAATCTAATTTAAATAGGCAGTTAAGGTTATTTTCGAGGATGCACCTCAGACCTCAGTGATGAGCACTAGTTATGTGAGGTGTATAAAGTTAAAACATCAAAAAGGAAAGAAAACAAACTTGGCATGAAATACGAGAATGATGAAGAAAGAAGGGTATAGAAACTATCCCCTCCATATTAAATATGAGACAACTACTCTCTTGGCCGCATTAATGAGGAAATGACCATGAATAGTGGTGGCACAACTAAGATTATAGGGTAAAACTTGCTAGTATGTTCTGGATGGGACCAGAGTTCTGGGAGGGCAATCTTCTTTTTTTCTAGTTTGACTAACCAACCACCTTGATAAAAATAAATATCTTTATGTATTCTGTAAGCCCTCCAAGTGTAAGATCCAGATAAGTTGTAGCTGGATAAAAAAGCAAAAGGAAGATCCAGATGCAGGGGGAGGATAAAAAAAGAAAGAAAAAAAGAATCTATCAATTTGTAAACCTAATCTTGGAGTAGACCCAAGGTTCAACACTTGTATTTTTTCTTAACCAATTTTTAAACTGTGAATTAATAAAAGAGGCACCCTTTCTTATTCAATTCTATATGACGTAAACATTCTGAGTTCATGCACTGGATATCATAATCAGATTTGACTTTCCATCTCTAAACAAATTTATTGTGATAGTAAGCAGTAAAATCTTTATTTATTTTCATTTGTTGACCAACTACTTTTTTCGTCGTTACATTAATTATTTTGAATTTTATTGGTTGTGAACGACTGCTGCCTACTTAAAACTATGGTTTTAAAAACCGAACAGGTCATAGAACCGTTTTTTTTTTTTTGTAATTTCCGGTTCAACCCCGGTTTTTGACCGGTTTTTGGCCGGTTTTCCGGTTGTTGACCAGTTATTGACCGGTTTTGGAGCTTTTAACCGGACCGGATTGACCCCCGGTTCCCGGTTGAACCGGTCGGACCAGCCGGTCCGGTCCGTTTTTAAAACAGTGCTTAAAACATCATGGGCAATACATTTCTCGATGCATGAGAACATATCCTCAATCGAATCCAAAAAGGTATAGACGGTTACAACCATATTACCCTAATGTGCAAAGATTGAAAAAGAACTTTTAATGCGTTTCATCTTGTGGCATTTCCAACAAAGACATTGTGTCATTTTCAATAAAGACTTTCATAATTTAAATCATCTTTCTCCTATTGTAACTAATGAATTTTTTTTTTTTTAAATGCATTTATTTATTTATTTTCGCATTGGTTAGAAATATTAAATAAAAACTTCACTCCTTCCTTGAGCTTGAACCAAAACCCCCGTGTTCCCCATGCATTTAAGGCATGAGGAGATATTTCGTCCATTATCCAGCTCAACTCACCTTGTGGTAATATATTCACTACTATTTATCGTTGAAAATCAGTGTTACATTGAAATGGATAATAAAATATTATTGAGAACTAATTTATTATTGTTTACATCTTAATAACAAGTCTACTTATTCATTTAACCGTTAGCCAATATCTTTTTGTTTTTTTTTAATTATAAGAGCATTCACAGCAGTGGAGCTAAAAATTTAACTTTTTAGCTCCACCAAAAGTTACTTTATCTATTTTACCTATACACATGCTGCAGCAGTGGATCTATTTTAGCTTCTAACATAATAAAATAATATAAACATTACAATAAAATAACATATCTACTACAATAAAATAATATATCCTACTACCAAAAAAAAATCATCACAAACCGATCAATAGCAAAATCCATTACCACTGCCAACCAAGAACCACCCACAACCACCCAACAACAACCAGCAAGCCAAGAACAACCACCTACAAATACGGCCAAAAATCCAAATTAGCCAAAAACCACCACACAAATCACCACCAAAAAAAAAAAAAAAAATCAAACACAAGCTAACTTGGCCAAATTGAGGTGATTTTGACAACTAAACCATAAAACAAAATAAACCCAGAAAACCCAATTGGCAATTTATCACAGCTAGCTAGTGGAAACAGCGCCGAACCTTAATTGTATCACATAACAACCACCGCGCCGAACTGCATCAACCACCGCAACACCGGCGACTTCTCCAGCTCCAAAAACCTCGACACCACCGCGCCGAGGACTCTCCCGGCCTCGATCGCCGCCGCCAAGTCCTTCAGCAAATTCTTCAACGACCTCCCAGCCTCCGCTAGCACCATCAAAGCCTCCTCTCTGTTCTTGTCCTCCGCCAACGACCCCTCATCGCCTCCTCCTCCTCTACTACCACCTCCGCCGCTGTTTCCATTGTTGTTGTTGTCGTCTCCGCCGGGGAATGATACGGCGAAGTTTGCGATGGAGAAAGCAGTGAGGAAATGGCGGGTGGGGTTGTTGTGGTGGTGGAGAGAGAGCGAAGTGGGTGAGAGAGAGACGGAGGTGGAGGGAAGTGGGTGGTGGTGATGAGGAAGAGAGGAACGGACGGTGAGGATTGGGCTTGGAAAGAGATTGAGCAGAGAGGCAGTGAACAGAGAGTGAGATTGAGAGAGATGAAGTTCAGAGATTTTAGATGAGAGTGAATGAGAGAGAGAGAGAGAGAGGCACGGTGAGAGTGAATGAGAGAGAGAGCAAGTGGCCTTTTTTTTAATCAAAACCTGAATAAAATAATGCATTTTATTTTTAACTTTGATGAACAGTGCACATCTATATATAGATGTGTACTGTTCATAATCATCTAAAATTTTAACTTTTGCCTCCATTGCTGCAGCGTGATTTTTGTGTTTCTGGAGCTAAATTTTAGCATTATAGCATTATAGCTACACTGCTGTGAATGCTCTAACCCATTATTACTTGAGATCTCTACTTTCACAACAAGTCCTAAGGGTAAGTTGTTACCATTATAATTTGAATGCATTACTGAAATTACCTTTTGGCTAAAATGTAAAATTCACCCTTTAAATTTCACCATTTTTTCGGTTCAGTCTTATAAGTTTAGATTTTATCAATTCAATCGTCTAAGTTTCATTTTTTTTTTAATTAAATCCTCCTTTAAATTGCTGTTAATTTCAGCCGTTAACTTACATGTTATTCAAGATCCGACCCAATTAAGTCCTTATCTTCATCTAAGTTATTCAAGATTCTTATTTAACCCATTACAGTCGTCATGGTTTTCGCTACATTTTTTCCAGACCCAGATAAATCCCCTGGAATCCTTATCATAGCCGCACCTTCTCTTAATTTGCTCAATGCTTCTCCATGGTTTTCACACCCACAAATAAATGGGCAACGAAAGTTGGTGCTTGTTAATGAAATTGTCCTCATCTGCAAGAGCAATAGCTTCGCTCTCGTCGATGTAATCGACCCCAATGGCTTCAAGAATCCGGGCCTCGACGAAATGACCGACACGGGCACTGACCTTTATGGGGATCGAAACGATGCGCTTCATTTCCTTGATGAGAGATGGGTCTGGCTTGCCAGAAATGCCTCGTTGAGATGGGTCCGACACAATGAGACAACATGCACCAGCTTGTTCTGCGTTGTTACTTCGACAATGGCTCTGCCGCATAGCATTTGGGTTAGCCCAGCCTTGAGGGAAAATGGGTTTGTCTTGGCGTCTGTGATGGCGATGCTATTGAAGACCATGACAGCACCATCTTCAGCCATCGCACCAAGTGTTTGTGAAATTGCCTGAACCAAAAATGATTAGAAAAGAAAAGGAAATGAGAAACAGGGAATGATTGACTTTTGGTGACAAGAAAAAGAAAAAAGAAAAAAACTAAGGTCTACAACGACACCGTTTTGGTAAGATAACGGCTGAAATTAACAGCAAGTTAACGGAAGATTTAATTGGAAAAAAACTGAAAGTTAAAACACTGAATTGATAAAATCCAAAATTATAAGATTGAAATGAAAAATAGTAAAATTTAGAATGTTAGTTTTGCATTTTGACCTTATGGGTCCGTTTGGATAGCACTTATTGTTGCTGAAAGTTGATAAAAACTGATTGTTGCTGAAAACACTGTAGCAAAATAATTTTTAAATGTGTAAATAGTATTGTGGGACCCACTTTTAATATTAAATATTGTGTGAACAGTGCATAAACAGTGCGTGCACAGTGCACGCACAGTAACTTTTGTCCCCCCAAAGTCAACAACTGCGGCAGAAAAAAAAAAAAAAAAAAAAAAAAAAAAAAAATATGGGTCTGGCTTGCCAGAAATGCCTCGTTGAGATGGGTCCGACACAATGAGACAACATGCACCAGCTTGTTCTGCGTTGTTACTTCGACAATGGCTCTGCCGCATAGCATTTGGGTTAGCCCAGCCTTGAGGGAAAATGGGTTTGTCTTGGCGTCTGTGATGGCGATGCTATTGAAGACCATGACAGCACCATCTTCAGCCATCGCACCAAGTGTTTGTGAAATTGCCTGAACCAAAAATGATTAGAAAAGAAAAGGAAATGAGAAACAGGGAATGATTGACTTTTGGTGGCAAGAAAAAAAGAAAAAGGAAAAAAACTAAGGTCTAAAACGACACCGTTTTGGTAAGATAACCGCTGAAATTAACAGCAAGTTAACGGAAGATTTAATTGGAAAAAAACTAAAAGTTAAAAGACTGAATTGACAAAATTCAAAGTTATAGGATTGAAATGAAAAATAGTAAAATTTAGAGGATTAGTTTTGCATTTTGACAAGAAAAAAAGAAAAAGGAAAAAAACTAAGGTCTAAAACGACACCGTTTTGGTAAGATAACGGCTGAAATTAACAGCAAGTTAACGGAAGATTTAATTGGAAAAAAACTAAAAGTTAAAAGACTGAATTGACAAAATTCAAAGTTATAGGATTGAAATGAAAAATAGTAAAATTTAGAGGGTTAGTTTTGCATTTTGACCTTACATGTGAAAATGTTGTGGATATATTATTTTCTTATTTTAAAGCCTCCAAATTCTGGTCAATAGTAAACGACCAGCCGTTTGCACACCAAGAGCATCAGAGCTCGATAAATAGTCGAAAGTGAAAAATCTGAGCTTTGAACAGAGTTCGCACAGCGAGAGAGAGAGAGAGAGAGAGAGAGAGAGAGAGAGAGAGAGAGGGAGAGAGACGATCGTTCATTCATCATGATCTCGCAATTCTTCGTTCTATCGCAGCGCGGCGATAACATTGTCTTCCGTGATTGTGAGTTTTCTTTCTGTGAATTTTACCTCAAAATTTCAATAATCAAATCTGTACAATTCAAATAGAATGTTGGCGTTGCAATTCGTACTCCAATTAGATCTCGGAAACATTACGATTCCGAAAGCGATTTGATTTGCTCTATACTCGATTCAATTCAATCTATATCTGGTTCATTTGAATTTGCTTGCATTTAGTTATCACAGCGAGAGAGAGAGAGACAGAGAGAGAGAGAGAGAGAGAGAGAGAGAGAGACGATCGTTCATTCATCATGATCTCGCAATTCTTCGTTCTATCGCAGCGCGGCGATAACATTGTCTTCCGTGATTGTGAGTTTTCTTTCTGTGAATTTTACCTCAAAATTTCAATAATCAAATCTGTACAATTCAAATAGAATGTTGGCGTTGCAATTCGTACTCCAATTAGATCTCGGAAACATTACGATTCCGAAAGCGATTTGATTTGCTCTATACTCGATTCAATTCAATCTATATCTGGTTCATTTGAATTTGCTTGCATTTAGTTAATATTTCATAGATCCGGTGAAAATTTTCTACATCACACGTGTTTCTACTAGATTTACGTGGAGTTGAGATAGAAATGAGGCTTGGAAATAAAGTAAAATTGAAATATAACAATGAAAATTAGGTTTAGAGAAGGTAAGAAAGAAAAAAAAAAAATTAAAGAAATGATTTGGTGAGCTATATATTTATGAAGAATTTTGCATGACAATATGGCATTGTTCCTTCAAAATGACATATAGTATGTGGAATCGGCTTTACATTGTTTAGGGAAAAGGAAACATACCGTTTTTTTGTAATGATGAAGTGTGTGATTGTTAGGTCTAAACGCTATGCTCTTAGCCAATCAGGTGTGGATGCCCTTGGATTACCCAAGGTTTTACTGGCTAGCGGCGAGTCCAAGGGACTCTTCTTTTGAATGGTTCCTTACTTTATTTAAAAAAGAGAGGTTATGAATTCAAACATGACATGGAACTTTGTGCAATTACCTATACTCTTAACATATTAAAATAATACCGGTGATATACATACTTTTTATCGTTTTGTAATGAATATGGGTTTGATTTATTTGAAATTTTCAAGTAATCTGTTACATCTATTCATGTTCCACCCCTTGGTCTTTTAGAAAATATTCCTAATATATGTTGATTTTAGTAAGAATGACTGTGCAGTTAAAGAAAATTGGTGATAAATTAGCCTAAACATGATCTCTCGGTAATATTGTCATCATAGCTGAAGCATTATGTAGCGGATGCACTTTTCTAGGTTGGTCTTCTCTGATTTTACGATATTTCTATGATAAATTTGTGCTCGTAAAATGTTAGTGTCTAGTTCATTTAGATTTTCTGATATATAGAAGTACTGTTATACTGTTTTGCCGTTAGCTATTTAATAATGAAACCCAGCATTTGAGAATATATGATATCTGTCTTGCAGATCGTGGTGAAATACAAAAGGGAAGCACAGAAATATTTTTCCGTAAAGTGAAGTTTTGGAAAGAGGATGGGCAAGAGGAGGCACCACCTGTCTTTGTAGGTATTATCTTACTGAAGAATGTCATTTATCAAAAACAAAATCTTACTGAAGAATGTCAGGCAATATGTTTCCTTAGATGCCGAACTGCTGATTTATATGAAGTGAAAGATTCACACAATTACTTCACATAGCTGTTCCTCTATGTGTCCTTAAAAACAGTCTGATAGTTAATGGTCTAAAATTTATCAAGTGTCTTCTGGGTACGTAGATTTTTTATATTGAGAGTTCAACAATAACTGTCTGGTTTATTACAGTAAAATTTTCATTGGAAGTCTCTGCAAGGAAGGACTGTAATGTGCTGGAAATGTTTTCGAAGGAATGAATCAATCTAGCTCTTTTAAGTTTATATCTTTTAATCATATATCTCATTGTTGGTGTTGTTCTCTGGATATTTTCATCTTTGCATTGAAAGTTCAAAAATAATTGTCTGCTTCCTATCCAATTCACTTTTGCTAGAAGTCTTGAAAGGATGGTATGTGGATTTGAGTCCTTTTAGTGGGATACATTAATTCAATTTCTTAAGCTTCTTTACTTGTTTCGTTTATTACCTTTTGCTCGTAATTGTAATTAGTTTTTGCTTATTAATTAGTATGGATTAGAATATTTGAGAATTTTTTAAAGGTAAAAATAAATACTATATTATCACATCTGCCTTTTCTGGGAGAGATATTGATAAACCAAAGTAGAGGACTTAATCATCTGCACTAACTGAAGAAATTTCTCCCCCCTCCCCCCCACAACACATAAAGCCTTATTTCCAAAACTTTTTGAGTTCAGTTGTACATCCCCAACAGAATATCAGGGTCAATCGTATATTTCTTCTCTGCCATTCTATTATATTCAAAATCATTCTCTATATTACCTCCTAAATTGACACACACTTTTTTTACTGTTTCTACTAATGTTATTTTAAGCTTCCTTTACTTTTTTTGTTCACTCAGCTTGAATCAACTCAATATTTCTTGCTAGTATATTAATCACTCTCCTCTACACCAAACCATCTCAAACAACTCCGTATCTTTTTCATCTTTTCATCAGTAGGGGTCACCCTTATCTTTATGCAAATTTCCTCATTTCAAATCTTATTTGTGCATGTATTTCCATGTATCAATCTTAATATTCTCATTTGAGGTACACTCATTTTATGAACATATTTCTTCTTAATGGCCTGGCTTTTAGTAGTTGGTGTTATAGCAATATTATAAAATCTTTCTTTAACTTAATAGGTATGCTATCACACAATACTCTTGATTCACTTGTTCGCTTCATCTGCCCTACTCTGTGTCAATATGATTCACATCATTTTCGATCTCTTTATCTTTATGAATTATTGGTTCAAGATATTGCAAGCATTTACTATTTGGTTTCTCTTAACCATTTTTCTTACCACTCTTTCATCTTTATTTCTACCCTTACCTATCAAAAAAAAAAAAAAAAAAAACTTTATTTCTACCCTCCTCCCTAAAAAGGGGGAAGAGTGGCCCTCATTTGAACTAAAGTTAGTACTTAGTATACAAGAAATATCAAGAGCTCTGTGTCAATATGAAAATTTTCAAAATCCTGCTGTGTTGTGACAGGGATGATTTTTACTAGCAAAAATAGGCGCAAAATGGCTTCACACTCTTCATTATACCCTTTAAAGTTGATATTAGGATGTGATTTCCCCGTCCTCATGTTCTCTCCAGTTGGTCACAACACCAAAATGTGCCCAAAAGAAACAAATATTATTATTCAGAAATTGGCAATAATTTCGTTAGTATTAAACTTCACCTGCACAGATATTGTTTTGTTAAATTTGCTTATCTGTTTTTGATATGATCTGTAGATTATTTCATTTACTTTAATGATTTATATGGTGCAGTGTGCTGATTTTTCTTTCTAATGTGCCTTTTCCATTGGTAGAATCTGGATGGTGTAAACTACTTCCATGTGAAGGTTGTTGGATTGTTTTTTGTTGCAACCACAAGAGTTAACGTATCACCCTCTCTCGTCTTGGAGCTTTTACAAAGGATTGCCCGTGTCATTAAAGATTACCTTGGGATTCTGAATGAAGAATCATTGCGGAAAAATTTTGTGCTTGTGTACGAGTTGCTTGATGAAGTTATAGTAAGCATCTTGTCATGCTGAGTCAATTCATTGGTCTTTCCTATCAAAAAAGAAAAAAAAAAAAATCTCCTATCAAAAATAGTTAATTCATTGGTCTTATATTTATTAAGCCTATGTACCGGTGTTACTAATACCGGACTGTACCACCAGTTAAACGGTAATACCCGTGTTCCGTGATACTTTCTGGACTGATATGGAGTGTAATACCACTCAAGCAGTCATACCATGACCTGCGGCTAAAAGACATAATGCTTTGAATAAAAATTCATAAAAAGGATGCAAAAGTTATCACACTTCTGACAAAAATAAAATTACTTTTTGACTTTTTTGTGCGTGTTTAAGTCAATTACTCAAACATAATAACTAGCTTGTAGCCTTTTAAACGTATTCTCTCCCCTTTGCAACAGTGAATAGTCATTCCATTCTCTACTAAAAAGTTATTTTGTTATCATGAGTAGTGGTACACTCATGCAAGTCCCAGAGGCATATAAAGCATGAGTGGGGCGCTCTTCTAATCGATGTGGGACTCCAGGCTTGGGGCTGAGACTATGAAACCCTCCTTGCTTGCCTGCACTCGGGGCCGAGGACAAAACCTTGCGGGCCTGGCTCCCCAAAGAGGATAATGAGTTTGCAAGGGGCTGAAACAAATTCTCCCCTACAAAAAGCGCTTTTTGGGGTTGGGATGAGCCTTAGCTGCCTCCGCCCCATCTGATTGTTTACCTACCGCGGTGCCAGGCGCGATGCGGGTGAGTAGTGGTACACTCATGCAAGTCCCAGAGGCATATAAAGCATGAGTGGGGCGCTCTTCTAACCGATGTGGGACTCCAGGCTTGGAGCTGAGACTATGAAACCCTCCTTGCTTGCCTGCACTCGGGGCCGAGGACAAAACCTTGCGGGCCTGGCTCCCCAAAGAGGACAATGAGTTTGCAAGGGGCTGAAACAAATTCTCCCCTACAGTTATTATTATTTATTTACTATTTTGGTAAAATGTTGAATTTAAAAATTAAGACTCTACCAATTTTTTTAAGGTAAAATTTTTATTTTTGAACTTTTATGGGATATCTGATATGTAGACTTTTGGATTATAGGATTGGGTATATTTACATAAAATGATGTATTTATTTTTATTTTTTATATTTTCTAAATTTATGTCATATAATATAGTTTTTTATTTTAATATATTTGAATGACCTAATTTTACTTGAATTTAGTTAATTTATATAATTATATAATATATTAATTAATTAGTAATAAGCCTAGAGTTCAACCATTGAGCCACTGGCTGAACTAGTTAATAATCTTTCAGCCGGTTCAACCCTCAGTTCAGTTATGATAACTATGCTAAGTATAAATCTCCTTCCCCCCGTCCCCTCAAAATTTTCGTTCATTTTCTTTTTGGCTCTACTAATGTAGTAACTTGATCTTGCTAATTAATTGTCAATTTATCATCTACTTTGCTTAGTGTTGAAGAACTATCTCATTATCCTTATTTTATGAGTTTAGGAATTTTGAGCATTCTGTTCTGCATATTTAAAGTATTCTTGTATTTGAAAATGTTGATTCTTCTTTATATATTCTTCCTAATAATACATTTGGCCGATCCCGATTAGTCTGTTGAGGATCTATAGCCACCCAAAATTTTGGTACGAAGGCTTGGTTAATTGTTCTTGTTGTTGTAAATTCTCCATAACAATTGTAAGCAATAGATCTGAACGTGATTCATATGAGTAATGCTCGTGAGAAAATTATTCAATTTGGAGTTTTGCATCAAAGTATAGCACATATAAAAATCAAATTGAGTTTCTGATGGAGCATAATTGTGGCTTTCTTTCTGTTTTAGACGTGTTATAGATTTTCCATTTTGCAGTAAATAAGTTTTGACACTTCATTGAACCTGCTTGATTTTATTTATTGATCGCACTTTCTGAAACATGTTGGATTGTATTTCACTGCCAGGATTTTGGTTATGTACAAACAACATCCACCGAAATGTTGAAGTCTTATGTTTTTAATGAGCCAATTGTGGTTGAAGATGCACGTTTGCAATATTCTGCCCTTTTTATGGTATGAGGTCATCTGATTAATTTACTTCTCCAATAATGGGACTTTAAATGGTGTCTGTTTTTTTTCTTCTTGCACGTCTCTTCCTATTGATTCCTGATATATGAATGTCTGCAGCAAGGGACGAAAAGAATGCCAGGAACAGCAGTCACAAAATCTGTTGTAGCAAATGACCCTACGGGTAGGAGGAGGGAGGAGATTTTTGTAGATCTAATTGAGAAAATCAGCATCACCTTTAGCTCAAGTGTGCGTACTTTCACTCTAATATTGGTGATTATTCTAATTTCAGTGTTGTCACATGTGGTATAATTTTTACATTATCTACCTAATAAGTGACAGGTGAAGGAAGTTAACAATGTTTAGTGGCACTACATAATAAGTTAGAATCAAGCCCCTGTACATATTTTTAATGGTAATGAGATAAAAACAGAATCCTTTGATGCTAAGAGCCTTGTAGCTCAACTGACACCTCCTGATGGAGACGTCTAGAGTTCAAATCCCCTCTCCCACAATTATCGATTTTTTCTTTTGACTAGGGGGGGAAGGGGGTTTGAATTCTGTGTCTCAATAGTAATGCCTAGAAACTGACACTAAATCAGCATTTAAAGGAGTGCAACGTTACACGAGATCCATTGAATTCTAAGAGACTTTATCTTCGTGTAGTTAACTTGCTTCTTCAGTGTAGAAATGGAACTAGCTTAGCCTTTATGATTGACCATCTCCATCCTACAGATGCTCATATTGTACATATATCATATGCCTTTCATCAAATTTATTCTATTTTGACAAATCCAAGGTAAATCTGTGTTTCTTATAAAAATAAATAAATAAAAAATAATAGAAAAACAAAAAACATTAGCAACTCCTCACAAGGCCCCTAATCTTCATAATTGATAGCTAAAAATTCTACATGTGATAATTCTACACAAAAAACAGCCAATCCACTACCATACCACTGCATTTTTCTCGTTATGATAAAGTAAATAGGTTATTTATTGGAACATGAAATTGAAGTCAAGAGCCTTATAGCTCAATTAGTTGGCATCTCTTGGTATTTTCAAGACATCTAGGGTTCAAATCCCCATTCTTGTTGTAATTATCAAATTATCAAGGAGGCTTATGTGGCTAATTGGAGATGGGACTAGAGTGAAATTTTGGCATGATGTATGGTGTGGGGATAATCCTTTGAGTACGTGTTTTCCATATTTATTCAGAATCAGTAATGATAAGGAGGCTTATATGGCTGATTTCATGCAGTTTCCTAACGAGGTTCTTTTTTGGGACCTGGAATTCTTGCGAGAAATTCATTATAGGGAATCAGATTCTTTTTCTGTTTTTTGGGATGTTATATGTGGAGTCTTATTGAGTGGTATTGGTGATGATAAGATGTGTTGGACACCTGCTAAGAGCAAGGGCTTTGAGGTAAGCAGTTATTATCAGGCTTTGTTGGGTTTATGTACTCAATCTTTCCCTTGGAGAAGTATTTGGAAGCAGAAGGTTCTTTCCAAAGTGGTGTTTTTTGTTTGGATTGCAGCTTTAGGAACTATCTTGACTATTGATAATTTACGTAAGAAGAAGGTGTTGATTCTAGATTGGTGCTGTATGTGCAAAAGTAAAGGAGAATCGGTAGACCATCTTTTACTACGTTGTCCTATTGTTTATGAGTTGTGGTCTATGGTGTTCACCTTGTTTGGTATCTACTAGGCGATGCCAAAGACTGTGGTTGAGCTCCTTGCATGTTGGCAAGGAAATTTTGGTCATCATCGTAATGGTGTTATTTGGATGGCTGTCCCTCATTGTTTGATGTGATGCATTTAGCAGGAGAGAAACAACCGATGTTTTGAAGATTCTGAAAGGACTATAGTTGATTTAAAACTTTTCTTCTTTAAAAGTCTATCGGATTGGATGTCTATCATAGGAAGTCATTCTATTTTTTCAGTTTATGATTTGATGGATGCTTGTAATTTATGTATATGATTATTTTGGTCCCCTGCTGTATACTTCCTGTATTCTTGGGTGACTCATTATTATGTCTTTGAATAAAATTTTCTTTACTTTAAAAATAAAAAAAAAAAAACTATCAAATTATCAAAAAGACTACATGGAATTGAACACACAGAATCCTCAAGAACTACCATACCACCACACATATTCCGGAATATACCTGTTTAGGGGGTAAGCACTTTCAAACCTCATCTCTCCTTCTCAATCACTCGACCTTTCTTTGTGATCTTCCTGAGAAATTCCTCAGCTTTCTTTATAGCTAAGCAGTGATAATTGCATCTTCTATCTTCTTTCTCATTAGCCTCCATCTTCTAACCATTTGCTTTTTATTTTACTATGTCATGTTATCTATTGTATATTTCTTAATCTTATTTAGTCTTAAGGGAAAATTTATGCATTAAAAAAAAAAGGCATTGCCCACAATCATTGTGTGCACTTAATATACAGTTTTTTCCTATTTAAAGATAACCATGACAGCTATCTGCTTTATACTTTTATAATCAATTTTAAGTTCACAATATCAATCCTATATTGCTTGTGTCATGTCAATAAATGTCTTTGTTGATGGTTTTGTCTAAAGATTGATGTTGCTTTTTTGTTTTTGTGCCCCCCCCCCCCCCTCCCTCTTTTCTTTTTTTGGTTCCTCACTGCTCAGTTCATTACTTAATTAAAACTTAAGCAATCTGTCGTGAGCTCACTTTTAGTTCTATGATTTTATGTATACAGTATATTGCACTTATCAAATAATAATAATATGGTGTTTACACATTTGATTCTCAACCTTTGCCCCATGTTTCAGGATGGTCCCTATCATTTCAAATGTTTTAGTTTAGTCCTCAACCTTTTAAAGTTGTGTCAAAAAGGTCATTGCCATCAATTGGTGGATGGAAAAGTCTAACATGGCAAACAGAAGCACTAAATCAAGCACTGATGTTGACATGGAGCCAGGTGGCAGTTTTTTTTTTTTTTTTTTTTTTTTTAATTTTTATTTAAAAAAAAAAAAAAAAGACAGCCGCTTGTTAAAGAGAACATGTGCTATGCATGTGAAGAGCAGAATTTGGGGATTTCACATCTTAAATCCCTAGCTCAACATATAGACGTCAACAAAGAGGGATTTCAGGAAATCCCTTCTTTGGGGCATTTTTTAACCCTGTTCTTTATGAGGAATGGAAGTGGTTTCCCTACCATTTCCAATCCTTGACACACACCCACAGAGGAAAGAAATTTAATCCCCCAGCAACTGACCTCTAACAAGGCACCCTAATTATTTGACCAATTTTAGATCTAAATTCTAAAATCCCATTTGGAGGAAATAAGGAATTCATTTCGAGCTCACTGTAGTCAATAGTCATGAACTCAAACCAAGTGAGTGGGCATTAAATTCTTATTTAGAGAGAGTGAAAATTTGGAGCCTTTTGATTTTGAACGAAACAAAAAGAACCCACATGGAAGGGATCAAGAGAAGTTATGATGGATGAGAGTGATGACGAGGCATCATGCAGAGAGGAGCGGCTAAGTCCAAACTTGCACTCACCTTAACAACAACACTATTTAGTACTCTCCCAGATGGATCAAAAACTTGACCTGCCCACCATTGTCTTTCCTGACCACAACAACCCCTGGTGCTACCTGGCTTCAAATTCAAAACCCCCACCTCCTCACTTGCACCACAGTCCATATTCCACTTGTTTCGTTAAGTGTGCACTTCTCTTATCTCTCTCCTCTGTCATCTTCATCTCGAATCCCAGAACAAAGAGTATGAAAGCAACATAATATTTGTTACCATTTCTTGACTCAGTGATTGGAAGCCAATCATCTTGAGGATCAAGCTTAGTCATCCTTAGAGCCTTCCTCACGGGGCTTCCAAGTGGAAATCCAATACTTCAAATGTGAAATCCCCAAAAATGGTTCCTCTATGCACAGGTTTTTTTTTTTCAGCAGCTGATTTTTTTCAACTGTCACCTGGGCTCCATGTCAGCATCAAAGTGTGATTTAAGTGTTTCTGTTTACCATGTCAGACTTTCATATCAACTAATTGACAGAAGGGACCTTTTGACACACGTTTAAAAGGTTAGACCTAAATTGAATCGTTTGAAAGGTTAGGGATCATTTTGAAACATGGGGCAAAGGTTGAGAACCAAATGTGTAATTAAACCAATAATTTTGTGTGGACTGTACTATCAATTTGTTGGATGCATCATGTGGATCTAAACCCAAGGTTGATCTCTCTTTGAAAAATTTCCTCATGGGACATAAAATTTATGATAATCTTCCTTTTTCATACATCTCATTTTGGTGATCTTTTTCTAGATAGTCTTATTTATTACATTCATTCTTTTATTGGTTATATGTTTCTTAGTTCATCACTACTTATACCATTGTTAATCAGTATAAAGTTGTTTAAACAGGGATATATACTGACTTCTGAGATAGATGGCACCATTCAAATGAAGAGCTATCTCACTGGCAATCCAGAAATACGATTAGCTCTTAATGATGACCTGACTATTGGAAGAGGAGGGAGATCAGTATTTGGTATATTTCTTTGGTTTTTACCTGCAGCATATCTGATACAATAATCCTAAAAATTGACTTTTCCATTATGATTGTGATGCTCTCAAGTTGTTCGCTTGCATCAACATGTAAAACTTTCAAGTTTAAAAGCCATATTTTCAGTAATGTTGTTTAAGATAATATTTTTAAAGGTGTAATGCTGTTTGTTCTTAAAATTCTCCATGGTGATATATGTTTTTGAAGTTTGTTCTATGAGGTTACCTTCTTCCTTTAAAAAATAATTTTAATTAATTAATTATTTTTTTAAAGCTTTTTGTTTGTTATAGACTTATAGTATGAAATATTTGGTTACTGTTGCTGGTTATGATTGTGATGCTCTCAAGTTGTTCTAAATATTTTTTTACCGGCAGCATATCTGATACAATAATTCTAAAAATTGACTTTTCCATTATGATTGTGATGCTCTCAAGTTGTTCGCTTGCATCAACATGTAAAACTTTCAAGTTTAAAAGCCATATTTTCAGTAATGTTGTTTAAGATAATATTTTTAAAGGTGTAATGCTGTTTGTTCTTAAAATTCTCCATGGTGATATATGTTTTTGAAGTTTGTTCTATGATGTTACCTTCTTCCTTTAAAAAATAATTTAAATTAATTAATTATTTTTTTTAAAGCTTTTTGTTTGTTATAGACTTATAGTATGAAATATTTGGTTACTGTCGCTGGTTATGATGCCTTGTATCCATTGTCCAAATAAATGTTACCTGGGATTTGTTATACTTTTAAATCTTACTTTTACCATTACATTTGGTGCTGCTGCTTTCCATGATAGACTACAGGAGTTCATCTGGGACTGGAGCAGTGATATTGGATGATTGTAATTTTCATGAATCTGTACATCTAGATAGTTTCGAAATGGACAAAACTTTGAGCCTGGTGAGTGAAATCAAGATAAATTAGCTTGGAAAATTTTTTAAATTAAAAAATAAAAAACTTATTTGTTTGTTCATGTTGTCTAAACTGGTGCTTAATCATGTTAATTCTATCAGGTACCACCAGATGGTGAATTTACGGTCATGAACTATCGATTGACTCAGGAGTTCAAACCTCCTTTTCGTGTAAACACTTTGATTGAAGAAACAGGAGCCCTTAAGGTCAACACTGTCCTTGTTTATAATTAAGTTTGAACTATCATTGGAAATGTTAATAAGAGCTAGGGTAAGTTTCATTTAAACCCTATAATTTAGGGGCTGTAGGTATTAAACCTAATTGGATAAGTAATAAGTTACCTTTTGAAACTATAGGATTACTTTTTGGAACCTCAAGATTTAATTTATTATGTTTTGAAATTACATGGTTTAATTTGTTTTTTTTTTTTTTTTTTGTTGTCTAAACTGGTGCTTAATCATGTTAATTCTATCAGGTACCACCAGATGGTGAATTTACGGTCATGAACTATCGATTGACTCAGGAGTTCAAACCTCCTTTTCGTGTAAACACTTTGATTGAAGAAACAGGAGCCCTTAAGGTCAACACTGTCCTTGTTTATAATTAAGTTTGAACTATCATTGGAAATGTTAATAAGAGCTAGGGTAAGTTTCATTTAAACCCTATAATTTAGGGGCTGTAGGTATTAAACCTAATTGGATAAGTAATAAGTTACCTTTTGAAACTATAGGATTACTTTTTGGAACCTCAAGATTTAATTTATTATGTTTTGAAATTACATGGTTTAATTTGTTTTTTTTTTTTTTTTGATAAGTAAGAATGATATATATAAACGAAAGGCTACTCTGTGCATGAAGAACATAAAGCAAACCTAGAAAAAACAAGACAAAAACATAAAAGAAAACCAAAAAACAAAAAAATTACAAAAGAGAAAGGGAGCAAAGAAAAGAAGGGAGCGAATCACTAAACATGAGTCCCCACGCCCGAGACCAATCAAAAAAAGTTCCACAAAAAGAAGCAAGCATCTGATCACTAGAGCTATCCAAATCCTCAAAAGTCCTCCGATTCCGTTCCTTCCAAATACACCAAAGGATGCACAACGGGACTAAGTTCCAAATCTGAGACAAATGCTTCCCCAGCCAATTCCACCAGCCATAGAGCAAGTCTGTAATCGATTTAGGTATAACCCAAGACAAGCCAAAAGTTACAAAGACAGAGCTCCATAACCGATAAGCCATCTCACAATGAAGAAATAAGTGGTCAACCGTCTCTCCACAATGACAACACATAATGCACTAATCCACAAAAACCAATCTCCTTAATCTCAAGTTATCTCCCGTTGGGATCTTATTCCAAGCTACACACCAAACAAAAAAAGAAACTCGCCTAGGGGCTAATACTCTTCAAATAGCTTTTCAAGGAAAGACAGTTGAGGGAGAATCCCTTAATTTGTTATAAAACGACCGGATGTCAAAAACCTCATTAGACTTCAATTTCCATCTCATCCAATCTCCAACATCCATAGGAGGAGTATTGGCTCCCAATATACGAAGAAAATGCAGCTCTTCATCCATCTCCCAATCATTAAAATCTCTAATAAAACGAACATTCCAAATTCTTCTCTCCTCCGCCCCCTGCCTTAGCAAAGAAGCTTCAACAAAAACCTCCTTATCAATGGCAATACCATACAGCCTTGGAAAAGCCAATTGAAAGGGTTGATCCCCATACCACCTATCTTGCCAAAACCTCACTCTATTCCCCAACCCAACAACTAACTGACAATTTTTGCTGAAATCCTCCCATCCCATTCGAATACCTCTCCACAAACCACATCCATGAACTTCCCTCCCCAGCTTTGAGGTCCATCCCCCCCAATCTTCCCCATATTTTGAAGCTACCACCCTCCTCCATAACCGATCCTCTTCTTTTCCAACCGCCACAACCATTTTCCTAATAAGGCCTTATTAAAGGTAGTAAGTTTCCTTATCCCCAAGCCACCATTGGCTATAGGCGCACAAACTTTATCCCATCCTACCAAATGAATCTTGCTATCAACCCAAAGAAAATCCCTTTGCAACTTTTCAATTTTATTAGCCACATGAGTAGGAAACGAAAGAAAGTCGGAAAACTAGATAGCGTACTCTTGAGTAACATCAAACGACCCCCTTTAGACGAGGAAACGACCCCCTTTAATATTAAAACTATAGGGTTTAATATGTTACTCCCTCTAAATTATAGGGTTGAAAATGTAATTTTTATAAAGAACTATTCGTTTGTATTAAAATGGGTGCCTTTGCCATATGTTATTATGTCATTATATCAATTTCTGGCTTTATATGATTTTTAATTTTAACATATGACTGAACATAATAATACCTTTCAGTTATATTGAAAGGTCACCAAGCAAATGCTGATGTTATAGTAATATCGCTATCCTTTAACTCTGGTACAAACATATTAAGAGTTACAATTGTAGGCTGAAGTCATGATTAAAGTACGTGCGGAGTTTTCCTCAAGCATTACTGCAAACACAATTATGGTTCAGATGCCACTACCAAAATACACTACGAGGTATTATTCTATACCATCTGTCTATTATTTGATAAGGTCAGCAAAAGTTTGCGATGCTATTTGATGCTTCAGAGCTGAGGTCCTTGATTTACCAATTTTGCAGTAGAAATTTATCCATAAACCATGTAAATTTGCTTACCTCTTAGTGAATGTAATTAATCAGAAAAGTAATACAAAGTTTTACGGTTGGTTATGGATTCTGAATAGACTAAAGTAGAAAAGTAATGCTGTGTTAAAAAAAGTTTGACCTGTTATGTTCATGCGGATGGAGATAGAAGCTTGTTATTAGTTATGAGATGGTTCTTCATCATTTTTATTTTATTTTTTAAAAATCAAGAGTCAACACAGACAGGCCACGCTGTTGGACAGAGCACATTGTATTACAGTATTCAATGTTCACTCATTAGATTATCAATTGATGTTTTTTCAGAGCTAGTTTTGAGTTGGAACCTGGAGCAATTGGACAAACAACAAATTTCAAGGAAGCAAATAGGAGACTTGAATGGGGTCTAAAGAAGGCAATGATTTCTTATTAATACGCTTATGGCAGTTTGTTTTGGTCAATAGCCAATTCCCCCCTCCCCCTTTGTTCTAACTATCGAATTGTTTAAAATAATAAAATAAATCTCCATAGCCAATTTTATTATGTTTCCTTGTGCCAAAAAAATGTAAAAAAAGATAGATTAAAGTTACTAATGCATGCCCTACACAACAGATTGTTGGTGGATCTGAACATACTCTGCGTGCAAAGCTAACATTTTCTCCGGAATCACATGGTATGATTTATCAATCAGCTACGATCAGTTGTAATATAAGTATCATAGTTGATGATCCCAGTAATTGTGTTTAATTTCTTACTAATTCATTGTGATTGATGTATTTCCTTATGTGTGCAACATTTATCGCTCACTACAGGAAATATTACAAAAGAATCTGGGCCAGTTAGCATGACTTTCACAATACCAATGTATAATGCTTCCAGGCTTCAGGTAAAGCCAAGTCCTGATTTTGCTCATTGGTTATAATATGCTCATTGCTAGGAACTTAACCATATTGTACGCACACATTTAACCCATGAGATGGATTGTAATTTGTAAGCTCTGATATTAATTTGTTTTGTTCTACCGTCATTAGTTTGAATGTTCAATTGAACCATTTACTGTTATGATTTGGTCCTGTTTGCTATTTCTGAGCATGTGTTGTGTGGGTCAGATCAGGCTGCTAGTCTAATCAGCAGTAATGCCTAATGTGACTTGGGTCAAAACAAAAGCTTGTTTATAATGATTAAATACTTGATCTCACTAGGTCAGATCATAAGTCAGGCTGGTATTTTTATGGCTAGAATACTCTAGAGTCTAGTGGCTCTTACCCCTAGAACACCCTACCTTCCCCCTGGGAAAAGTTACAAAGTCCAGTAAACTGGAGCCTGTTAGATCGGGCATTGCTTGGTCCTGTTTTAAAGCTTATAGTTTTCTTGTGTGTGGTTAACAAGGAGGGTTTATACAATGCAATTTTGTGGCTGTAATTATTGTTGGAACCGACTGATAATTTTATTGTGCAATAGATGTGTTTTCTGGTTTAGTAAGCTAATTTCTATTTCCTTTTGAGTGCCTTTGTTGCTCAAGTCTTACATGTTTTTGGTGCAGGTGAAATACTTGCAGATAGCAAAGAAATCCGGAACTTATAATCCATATAGGTGGGTGAGATATGTTACTCAGGCCAATTCGTATGTTGCTCGTATATGATGCGGTTAAAACTTCCTCTTGCCCCCATTTTTTTTATAACCAAAAAAAAAAAAAAAAGGGTTAAAAGAGAGGGCGATCAAAGTGGCTTCCCTACCTAGACATGACCATAGTTGGCCCCACTTTTGTTGCTAGCTTATCATTCTAGTTGAATTATACATCAAAGTTGTATTCATGTTTTTTTCATTTGATCCTTGTGCTAGTTGCTTTTTATCTAGATTGGATTCTTGTCTATCTAGTTAGCATTGTTTGTTAAACATACAACATTTTAAATTTTAAATAACTGTCTGGACATTTTTTAAGAATGGAATGTGATACAATAAATGTAATGATTCTGAGCCCTTGGCCACTAAGACACACGTGATATTGGAGGAGTTGGGGTCCAATCAATCAGTTTGCCTACTGCCAGGTGGTAGTAGTATAATGAAGGCTATGAAGCTAAGAACAAACAGATGAATTTCCAATGACTTCCATGATAGAGTTCTGCTATATCTGGCGAGCCCATCTACCAAACTGTTTGATAATTGTGCCATGGATAAGTGGTTCAACCAACACTAGACAGCCATTCCATACATGCCTGTTTATCGCCCTCTACAAAACACTGTCAAACTTTGCTTGCAAGCCATTCTCATAAGAAGCCTAACTTTCTTTTGAATTGCCAATCAAAGATAGTAATCCAGACATAAATTGTCCCAAGAAAATGTGTATTCTATTCTTTGCAATGCTGCTAATAAGTGGCAATGAAGTTCTTGCCTCTCGCTTCCTTGCAGAAACAACACTGCCTGAGGTTCCCGTGCTTCCTAAGCCCGAACTCCTGCCTCTTCCTACACTCCCAAACTTGCCTAAACCTGAAGTACCAGTACCAAAGGTTGAACTCCCCCCTATTCCTCGCATCCCGACTCTACCAAACCCGGAGTTACCTTTGCCTAAACCTGAGTTTCCGACTGCCTCATGTGGCAAAGCCTGAACTGCCTTCTTTGCCTAAACTGCCTTCTTTGCCACCTTTGCCCCCTATTACCCGCAGTGTGTTTTCTTTGTGTGTGGATATTCCATGTGTTTTCTTGTAATTGTGGTAGATTTTATATAGGGGATGTGTAATATCTTTTCTTTTTTGAATTTATATGTGCGTTTTCTTGTAATAGTGGCTGCTTTTCACAAAGGGGTGTAATATCTGTTCTGTTTGAATCATATATATAATGTTGTGGCTTAGTTTTATCAGTTGACCAGAGAATCGAACAGAATTATGGTGTTTATCCAGTATCAATTTTCATGTTAAGATTTGCTATTTAGAACCTAGCAAGAGGCAAAAATGACCTTGATTTGCTAAGTGACTAACTTAAAATACAAAATAACTGAAATGAAGGGCGGCTATTAATAGGTAAAAATGTGATATTAGTAGAGGATCCAAATGAGAACCAATAAAAACTTAACTAATGTTAAGATCGATGTATATATAACATTACTCAAAGATGTTGGAGAACTGAGAAGTGATAGAAAATGCAAGCTCAAAATTTCTTTTCCTAATTATTCTCTCTCATTTCCTTGGTTAGAAATTATAACTCATAATATCTACTATTTCCATACACAAGCGAGCTAATGGATATCTTTGGCAATGGCTTAGCAGTTAGCACGTTTCTAAGCATTCTTCAGACTTAAATTATTTAGTTGTGTTTTACTTTTAAAAAAAAAAAAATAATGTTGTTTGTTTGAAATGGAATATAAACACCAAAATGGTTTGCAATGTATAAAAATAGTTCCCTTTTTGAAAACCTGGGACATCGTCCTTGTCTAAAAAGGGACACTTAATAAAACGGCTAAAACTCCTGACTTCCGCCATGGTCCATGGATGGAGTGAGTATATAAATTAATCAAAATGTCAAGAAAATGTGCTGCTTTAATACACTAATATATATATACACACACACACACACACACACACACACACATTAGATACAGCAATTATCTCCCTTTATTTTTCTTGTTATTTCTTTTGATGGGTCAACGACACTCGGCTTACAAAAAATGTCAAATATGGAGGCCTCTTGATGGGAAAGTTTTTTATGCAACCAACATATGAGACTTAAGATATCGTCTCCCTCTTGACGGGAACATTGCGTTTGACAGTTGAGACTGCTACTCTTCCATGCGTATAGAATAGAGTTGTAAATTACAAGCTAAAATCTTCTTGAAAAACTCGTTGTTAGTGTGCGTTTGCAAGCAGATGAACCTGCATTTTGCCTTTTTTTAGTAGGTCCCATGGATACTGTTTACGGACTACCAAGAACTGAAAAAGGCAGTCATGAGTTTTGCTATAGTGTTTTTGCCTTAATAAAATTATTTTGCTACAGTTTTTTCAATAATAAGTTTTCAATTGACCTCTAATGAGAAGGAAACTTGAAGAGCACATTGTTTAACGAGAGGATAAACAATGATACTGCGTACTGGTCAATACAAGGTAACATTTCCCACTTTTTAATGGCCAACAGGTGTAGGCTAAGGTAGATGCATGAATGCTTTCGTTTGAGCAAAAAGGTAGATGAATGCTTTAGTTTGGAGAAACTTCTTTGTAATTGTCATAGTTGAATTACCCTTTAGTTCGTGTACGGATTTTGAACAAACAATGTAATACTAATATGTAAAGTTTAAAGAAATCAACATTATATGGATATTTTATTTGCACAAAATTAGTGTGTATGCGTTAAGATTTTTATAGATGAGATCATTGTTAATCTATGGTTGTCTTTATATTTTGCATCTATGTAGAGCATAAGACGAAAATGAAATTCAACATTAAAATAGTAAAAAAAAACACATTTAATAAAAAGTTATTGAATGATATAAAATCGATAAAAGTTTCACTATATATAACTTAAACCCAACCATAAATTAAGTAACCTTCTAATTAGACTTATCTTAAATCAAAGACCCACACACATATTGGATTAGGGTTGAGGCATGATGCTAATCCTACACAGTAGAATTAGATGATTTTAGCAAATAAAATATTCTAAGTTGAAGAGTATAACTGAATTAAGTTGATGATTCTTGATACGCTGGGGAACATTAATCAATCCCACCAAAGAACTAAAAAGAACACCTTAATTACTATGACAAAGATTATATGTATTATCATAGTTATGAGAATTGAGAACTGATTTGAAAGTTGACTTTGTGAGATGTTGTTGTCCGTTAAACAGCCAGAATAATGTTCATAGCTAATTCAACAACTAGTAAGTATATTTTAAAAAATTAAAATTTCTATGATGGAGGTTTAAAATATCTTATTTAAAAGTTTAATTGTGTATGTATTTTATGTTTTTTTTTTTCTTTTTTCTTTTTTGGGTAGAAAACTTTCATTTAAGCACAATTACTAAATTTAATTATGCATGTATACCTGGAAAAGAGAATTCACTACCTACTTTAGTTATAAGCATAGTTAAATATATAAAGATCATTCCCATTTGATGGTAAAAAATTGTTGGTTTCCATAGAATATGGATGAGTACTTCAAAGTTCAAAGTATAAAAGCAATGGTGCAAATCAGAATGGAACATAACAAGGGTGCCAAAGGGCGAGAATATGATTTATATCTATAGGCATATCATAGCATAGGGGATGACTAACCCATAGGACCTAATAGAAGAAAAATAACCCAATTGGACCTAAGGTTGGTTCACTTCTTTATAAAATTAGTTGGGAAATATATAGGCATTCAAATTTCAAAGCATCACTTTAATAAAAGGCTGCAATAAAACAGCTTCTTCTATAACAAGTTTCCAATTGAGGATTGAAATTCATTGTCACCAAATTGATGCCTTTGAAGGACGAAGAGGAGATGGCCCAAAAGGAAGAACGAAGACTACTCAATCAAGCAACTCATGGGCCCTATGAAACCAAAACATGCAAAAAATTACGGAAGAAATTAAAGTTCAACTGCGACTGCTAAATTTCCCATTAATAGTGGCTATTAAAAAAAAACAGTGCTATAAATTACTTAGGCTTAATTATTTTACATTTTTTTCCAAAATGACTTAAGCCACAGTAAAATCACACAAAAAAAGTCGATTGTGGATTAATTACTTTAGCATCGCAATCTTTTCAAATACAGCTGTATCCAGAAGTGGATTCGATTCATGTCTAATACTTTCTTATACTTAACCTAAGATAAATGCACCCAATCTTATCTTCGTACATGTAGGATGGATGCGAGATGGGCGCTCCCACGATCGTTCCTTTTCTTTTCCTTCAAACTAAACATAATAAGAGCGTTGTTAGGAGGGAACGGAATTGGGGCACTCCTCTTTAAAAAGGAGTGCCCAAATTCTCCCACCGACGAATTTGCATGATTTAAGAGGATTAGAGATAAGAATATTTGATCGTGCATTACATAATCAAAAACTTCTAATTAAGCACATTTTTCAACTTCAAAGCTAAAAATGATATCGATAGGTGATCCCACTAAAAGTGATATTTGCATCATTTTATTTAACATTTATTGCATTTATAACATTATTAATAAATTTAAGGTTAGCCGGCACTATGAAGAAAAAAAAATTGACACAGCCACTAGCAAAAATAATACATAATTAAAAGGTTCTGTGATCTTTCTTTCTTTTTTTGATGAACAAAGGTTCTGTCATCTAGTTATGAGATCAGAAATCTTTTATATTTTTACTTATAGACATCTGCATTTTTTATCGAGCAACTCTTTCTCTCTATCTCTCTTAGCGTTGAAGTTAATTTGTCATGCATGTGATGGAATTTCACATCAAGTAAGAATAACCAGATGTAATATTACGAGTCACAAATCAATTGAGTCAAGCTCCTCGAATAATTGACAAGAAAAGGAGTCATTAAAGTATGATTTGTTCAGATATTAAAAAGGAAAAAAAAAGACGCAAAAGATATACAGTTATACACCAGTATTAAAGAATGGAAGCCAATCCCTAGATTTTTCAACTATTGGAGGGTTTGTTATCAAAAAAGGTTATTCAACAATTGGAAGGTGGCTATCTTGTCTTGACATGGATTTGTCAAGTGTCAAATATGCAATGACTAGAGGAAACCAACTTGCAATTAATATAGAACTTAGCCATTTATTATTGTGCGTATAAAAAAGTTTATTTTGTAAAGTTGTTTTGTTTTATAGTTTTGCATCCAAAAAAAAAAAAAATTACATTTATATATAAATTAAGAGTTTAAAATTCTATAAAAATGTGGTGTAAAACTTAGTTTTACACCCTCTAATTTCAACATGCCACATCATCTTTTTACATATTAAAAAATAAACACAATCACACCCAATAAATTTTAATACCTATTTGAAAATCTAGCTAAATTGAGAATTTATTAAGATGTTATTAGATGTGGTAGAATGTATTGAATTTTAAGTAAAAAGCTAATGTGACAATCTTTTATTAGATGATGTAAAACATGAGTTTTACACCACGCCTTTACCAAATTCAGACTCATAAATTAATGGTTTAAAAAATTCTACATTTTTTTAAACTGAAAATAAACTTAACCAATGAAAAATTCTCAAACTTGATTTCATTTACAAACAATATGGTAACTTTTTTCCTATAAAATATGATGTTGGACTAAATGACTTTGAAGTTTCTACTGTTTTTTTTTTTTTTTTTTTTTAATTTTTTTTTCAAGAAGCTTCTGCTTGTTATGTAGATGGTAAAAATTAAGACAGAAAGATAAGGATAAAGGGGTGTTTGGTAAAGTAGTTTGAGATGATTTTTGTAGTTTTTTAAAATTTGTGTGGGTGAAAAAGTGTGTGAAAATGTGTATAAAGTTGTTTAAAATGTAAAAATGTGAGTTTGAAATTGTGTAACGAACAGGTCATCTTCTAAGATACAAATTATTCTCTAAAGAGGGGCATCACTACTATGTAAAATCAAACTCTTTAGCACGACTTCCTCAAAAAAAAAAAAAAAAAAAAAAAAAAAAACTCTTTAGCACGAATTCTATAAATTCAATTCATATATATATATATATATATCTACCGTTACTTTAATTTAAGGGTTTAATGTTACAGTCACACTCTTTTACGCTTTCTCTTTTTTATGATACTCTTTCCATATTGCGCAAGTTTTCACTTTGGGACCCTATTTCCAAGTTCTATATTCCAATTTTGCTGCTAAAAAGGGTAATTATGCTTTGAGCCCAAGCCACGCAGAAAACAATCCAATGCTTGTGAGCAAAGCATTACTAAGAAAAACCATGCATAGTCTATATCTAAAATCTTGTCATGCTTGAAGCACTTTTTACATGATATATGCCACCAAATGTTATCGTGAAGAATCTTGATCCAACCATAAAAGTAGAGAGGGTAAAAAGAGATTAAAGGAAAACTACCTAAGCGTCTAAAAAAATAGATGCTCTTCAACCAACAAAAAAAAAATGCTTGATTACTTAGACAGTTCGATTTGTCCGATTTTTGAACCTTATAGTAATTTCATTAGTTTGGTGAGATTAGGATCCAGTGCAATACTACTACGTGCAATTACCCCCTTTCCCTCTCGCAATTTTTTTTTTTTTTTTTCCATTTTCAATTTTTAATTTTTTACTATTTTTACTTTTTTAATTATTATTTAATAGTTGAGATTGAAAGTTGATTTTTCAACTCCCAATCTCAGTCATTAAAAGCAATTCACGATCTTAATCTATTTTGGTGTGTACAAGTTTCTCATAGAAGGTACATGTAAAAAAAAAAAAAAAAAAAAAAAACCAATGAGGGGGTGTTACTGTTCAGGTAGCAGTAGCAGTAGCAGTAGCACCATTCTATTACCATTATCATCGTTCCCTTCCTTGTATGGTAAGCTTCATTTGTTGGTCATTCCTTCTCCATCAACAGAGACAAAGAAAAGTGTAGATGGTGATACAGAACAAAGGAAGTGAATTTCTGTTTTTAAGACTTTTCCTATAGAAAGTTCAAAAAAAAAAAAAAAAAAAAATTAGTGGGCATATAAAGTAACACAAACACTAATAAATAAAACAATAAATTGAGAAAATTTATGGACATATGATTTACAACATACCTACAAAACGGGTGCAAACGGCACTGGGGATTGGGTACTCGCAATGTGTGATGAAAATGTCCGATAGTGCCTTTTTATTTTATTAAAATATGTTGAGATATATAGGACCATAACTCATGAAATTTTATTTTATTGAAATATGTTGAGATATATTGGATCATAACCCACAAAAGTTATCTTATGATATAGAAATAACTTATTGATTTATGAACTAAAAATAACTTTTTATTTTTTGTAATTGTTTTTGAAGGGTTATGAGTTAATCTCTAAATTCATGATGTTTAGAAATTTCCCAATTCGAGTTAAGAATCATTATGGAAAATACACAATTTCATTTACCTCAAACAGAAATTTCATAATTGTGGTTTTGCAGTTGGTGGCTGTATTAATATCCTGAAGGTGAACTCTTCATAATCTAGCTATCTCTATGGTATGGGTGCAAGTATCATCTTAAATATAATATTTAATACACTCCTCATAGACATAGTCACATTTATCTTTTGATTTCTACTCATATTCCTCAACATCAACAGATCTCAAGAGTGAGAGATGCTAGGTTCAGTAGTATTACTGTTACACAGACCATTTGATCATTGTTTATCCCTACATTGGTTTAGAATTTCACATGCTTTTGATAGCCTTAATCTTTCTATCTACCCAAATTGTTGAAGTTTTACTCCAAAGTAAAGGCACCATTAGGTCCATTGCTTTAAATCTAAAATCTCCTGTATATGCATTTAGCTAAAAATAAGATTCAATGTATGGGATTCGGGCGTGCGTCCAATATTGGGCACGTCTCCAAATCATAACATGTCCTATGCATTTTATATCCAATTGATCAAGTCATAAATACTTGGTAATTCAATTTCCACAAATTTGAACATAAGATCAACGAGTAATCTTTTTTCTCATTCTTCTTTCTTTTAATCTTTTTGGGTATAAATGTATTCAAATTACAATTTCTTTTCCCGGGAGATATTGCTTATAAAGAATGTAGGTAAACCACTCATGTATGGTTTATTGGCTAACGTGTATAATAAATACTCTTTAATTATATGATGAAACACGATCCTCTCTAATTCATGTCTAAGACTTTATTTCTTAAATCTCATAATATATTAAAAACACATTATTTAAAATTTTAAATGGCGTAATATTAAATGAACTACTAGATTTATAATATTTAATTTGAACTAATAAATGAATATTTTTCTTTTCTTTTTAGAATTAAAATAAATCCATTTTAAATAGAAATGATCCAATGCTTGTAGGGCACCACAAATATACTTTCCAAACACTCATTATACATTATAAATTCACCATGGTGTGTGCTAATTAGATGTGTATGGGACCACTAAGATATTAACTTTACACATTTTTATTAGTCCAAAATAGGGAAAAGTACACCAATCTTTCTGGCTTTATAAGCACAAATCAAAATGTGTTACCTAAGCAAAATGATGACAAGGTTTGAACCCTTTTGAGTTTTGATCAAGGCTTTGGAAAAAGTCCTCCTTAAAACCCCAATTTAGGCACATGAATTGAGTGAAACCTTCTCGTCAAAGTAAGTGAGCTAAAAGAAAATTGAAATATACAAGTCGGCCAATCATTCAAAAAACAATAATACTACAGACACAATATTTTTTCACAATTTTAATATAATTTATTGTAATTTATATGTAATAAAAATTATATCAATAATAAATCTAAATGAAAATTAACAATGTTATTTCAAACGCAACATAAAAATAAGTAATTGTGAAAAATGTTGTGTCATTTTTAAATTCAAATTCAAAGTTGAAGTAGTGATTGAGGAAAAAATTGAGAAAAATAGATGAAAATGATGATAGGGGTAGAAATAGTTAAGGGCATCCCCCATAACCCAAAAGAAATAACATCAAAGAAGTCATTGTCAATCCACTCGGTCGGAAAGGGCCTTAATTAAAGACTCACCCGCTCATCTCTCCCTCCCATGTGTCCCTCTCTTTCAAACTTGAAGAAATGAAAAAGAAAGGCCGTGTAGAAGTAAGGTTGAGCTAACCATTACCCAAATTCTTCTTATTCATTGACAATTTCTCTCTCTCTCTCTCAATCTTGTATGTGATGTGTGGAGTGTGGACCCTACTTCACCTCCAACCAGCAGCGCTATTAGTCTTTACTTGGTTTCCAAGCTCACCCACCTCCTCTCTCTCTCTCTCTCTCTCTCTCTCTATCTCACTCATAAATCAACCTCATCCTCCATTTATTATAAACAAATCCAAACACCGCCTTACCATCTTCTTGCTCTCTCTATCTCTCTCTATCTCTCTCAAAGTCTAGGCAAAAACCCATCTCTCTCTCTCTCTCTCTCCTTCTTCCAAGTCCAAACTAGCCTTCTAGTTTCTCCTCTATATTTTATTACAATTTACAAAACCCACAAAAAAATATACTATACCTCTAGTTTCCTAAACCAATCATAAACCCAATACAAATATCCATATATTAAAAAAAAAAAAACACAAAAACAATGAAAGGTGAATATGTAGAACCAAAAAACGAAAACACTTCAAACATGTTCTCAAAACTTCACCACCCTTCTTCTCCACACCTCCAAAACCCATTTTCTCACCCTTTCCACCAAGTCCCCACCGACTCCCAAACCCAACAGCATCATCATCACCAACATCATCATCATCAACAACAACAACAACAACAACACTCCGAAGACGATGAGAGCCGAAGCAGTGGCGGTGGGCCCACACCGGCCCAAACCCTGGCTCTAAAGCCCAAACACGACGCTGATGGAGCTTCAATCGAAGTGGTTCGGCGGCCCAGAGGCCGCCCGCCCGGTTCCAAAAACAAGCCCAAACCGCCCGTCATCATAACCCGAGAGCCCGAACCGGCCATGAGCCCGTACATTCTCGAAGTCCCAGGCGGAAACGACGTCGTCGAGGCGATCTCGAAGTTCTGTCGCCGCAAAAACACCGGCCTCTGCGTCTTGACCGCTTCTGGAACCGTCGCCAACGTCACGTTACGTCAGCCGTCAACAACTCCCGGCGCCACCGTTACTTTTCACGGCCGCTTCGACATCTTATCGGTCTCCGCCACGTTCCTAACGGCGTCGTTTCCTCCAATCCCAAACGGGTTCACCATCTCCCTTGCCGCCCGCAGGGCCAGATCGTCGGAGGACTCGTAGCCGGAGCTTTAATCGCCGCCGGAACTGTCTACGTCGTGGCTGCCTCGTTCAACAACCCAACGTACCACCGCCTCCCTCCTGAGCTCGAAGATATAAGGGACGATGGAAACTCACCGCCTCACGCGGCGGTTTCTGGGGAGATAGTGGGCAACACGCCGCGGCGGCGCCGTCTCAGGAGAGAGAGAGTCGTGCGGTAATATGGCTATGTATAGCTGCCACTTGCCTTCCGATGTGATTTGGGCTCCAACTGCTAGACCACCACCACCACCACCTTACTAATTTAGTGTTTTTTTTTTTTTTTTTTTTTTTTAATTTCTGGGTACTGTGAATTTTAGAAAGTCTTTTATTTTTGTGTTGTGATTGGTCTTTGTGACCCTGGATTAATTCNTGAATTTTAGAAAGTCTTTTATTTTGTTTTTGTGATTTGGGGTCTTTGTGACCCTGGATTAACTTCTTTGTTTAAGTTTCATGTTAATGTTAATGTTAGCGTTTTTAGTTTAGCTGTTTAGGTTTTTTTTTTTTTTTTTTTTTTTTTTAAATAAAAAATTAATATTTTATTTCTATTTTGGGAAATTTAAATAATGGGGTTTTTTTATAAAAAAAAAAAAAAGAAGAAGAAAAACTGGGTTCAGATATTCACATTGTGTGGAAAAAAAAAAAAAAAAAAATCATGAGCTAGGACTGCGTCATTCTAGCTTTCATGGGTCAAAATCAAGCTTTTTTCCTCTCTCTCTCTCTCTCTCTCTGACTGTATTTATTTTTGGGGTTCAAAATTGAATTTGGTCTGGCATTCACATGTTAGATATTGGTGAAGTAATAAAGGATTGGGTATGGGTTTTGGGTTTGCTTTGAAGAGTTTGAGAACTGAGCATGAATGTCTATATACATGAATGAGTCCACAGTACTGCTTTCTCTGCTACTACTATTGCTTTGCTGCTGCTATGCTATGCTGGCTCGCTGAGCCAATCTGCATGCGCGAAGATAATCCTTTGACTCTGATTGATTTTCCTTTACTTTACTTTACGTCTCAAGCTGCTTGATTCGGATAAAGTTAACAGAAGAGAACGTGGCTAGGGTTTTGTGTGACAGGGCTTTTCAGTGTTTAGAAGATAGAGAGAGAGTCTGTGTTTGTTTTTGCTTTATTCAAGGCGTTCTTGAAAGCTCTGTGTGAGAGAGAGAGAGAACTTGATGAGAAAGTAGAGGAAGAAAACCCCAAACTTTATTTCTCCATCCTGCTTTCTAACCATCCATCCATCTATCTATCTCTCTCTGATTCTATAAGCTGTACTTTACTTTGTCTCTTTCTCTCCTCTCTCTCTCTCTCTCTCTCTCTCTCTGCTTTTTCTTTGATAGCTTTCAAAACAAGAAGAAGACCTCTATTAAGAACTTGTTAAAAAGACTCCCATCACCCCAGTTTTCACGGTTATCCACCACCGTTTAGACAGGGCACTACTTTTTGTTAGCTGTGATTTTTTTTTGAGCTCATTATTATGGGGACACTCGTGCATATATATATATATATATATATGAGTTTAAAAGCAAATGTACTAATTATTTTAGAAAGGAATGGACAAGTATATGACGTTCTTACTAAAGTACAAAACTATTATGGGCCTGTATCAACTTCTAGTTCTTCAACATTATTGCGGGGTGGTTTGGAAAAGGATGTTTCCACTTTGTTTTCTATCTCAAATGAGATTGGGATTGGGATTGGCAAAGTTGGAATTATCTAGAAAAATATCAACCAGAAAAAAAAAAAAAAAAAGTTGCATTTTTGGGGTAAAATAAAAATGAAAGGCTGTTAAAGAGTGTCTGAAGTAGAATGAAATGTTTTTTCTTAGGGTAGAAGGATAGAATTTACTGGAAATACAATTATTCTCCTTGATATGAAGGGAAAAGTATTCATTATTGAAGTTTGGTGGTTTCTGTCCAAGGGTTTCTCCTGCACGGTGAGAGTAGAAAAACTCATAGAAGAACATAAGTGAGTTTCTTCTAAGATTAAATGGTGGATTTTGGGGGTTGAAAGATCACCGGTAGTTGTGTGTTGAGAGTTCTTTGTTTTGTTAGTGCAAAGAGAGTTATTAGCGTATTGAGGCATTGAGTTTGTGAGTTTATGCTGGTGAAGTTTGTGGGTGTTGATTAATGTCGTTATGATTCATATTGTTAATAGTGTGCAATTTTTGTTGGCGTTGCCTGTGAACATAGACATAGATTTGTGAATTATCTAGAAAAATATCAACCAGAAAAAAAAAAAAAAAAAAAGTTACATTTTTGGTGTAAAATAAAAATGAAAGGCTGTTAAAGAGTGTCTGAAGTAGAATGAAATGTTTTTTCTTAGGGTAGAAGGATAGAATTTACTGGAAATACAATAATTCTCCTTGATATGAAGTTTGGTGGTTTCTGTCCAAGGGTTTCTCCTGCACGGTGAGAGTAGAAAAACTCATAGAAGAACATAAGTGAGTTTCTTCTAAGATTAAATGGTGGATTTTGGGGGTTGAAAGATCACCGGTAGTTGTGTGTTGAGAGTTCTTTGTTTTGTTAGTGCAAAGAGAGTTATTAGCGTATTGAGGCATTGAGTTTGTGAGTTTATGCTGGTGAAGTTTGTGGGTGTTGATTAATGTCGTTATGATTCATATTGTTATTAGTGTGCAATTTTTGTTGGCGTTGCCTGTGAAGGTAGACATAGATTTGGTTGAACTACATTAAATATTGTCATCTCTTCTAAATGTTTTATTTTTTTGTTCATGTGAATATGTTTCTGCTAGTCCAAAATCATAATAATTGATGTTAGAGCTTGTGTGTGTGTTTTTTTTAAGATACAAACACACATAAAGGAGAGGAAATCATGCCTAAAGTTTATTTATTTATTTATTTTTGAGAGGTTATATTTACAACAATTTTACAATATTTTTACAACAAATCACAGATGGTTAGCTGTTATTAGTTCAAATTTGAAATTAACACTAAGATTACTTTTGTGCCCCAACAATAACAACCAATAACAACCTGTCACTTAGAATTTGTTGTAAAAATATTATAAAATTATTGTAAACATATCATTTCTCTTTTTTTTTATTGTAACTGTAGATCGCGAAGTCCAATTACCTATTGTCAAAGATTTTAACGAAGGGTTTCAAAAAAGAATAAGAACTAGTATTACAAACCGGGGAATATATGTGCCAAGTATGCATTAGATTATTTGTTTGTTTCACTGTAGAATAAAGAAAGATTGTACATTCTTTTACTTAGCAAAAAAAAAAAAAAAAAGTACAAAATCTTATTTTGAAGTTTGGTTTGCAATAGATGCAAAAAAGAAATTAAGAAAATAAATTGTAACTCCTTTAGATTCCACAATTTTTTTTTCTTCCAAACAAATAAGTTTGGAAAAGATTTGGCTTGAGTCTAGTGCTTTAGTGCAGTGAACCTATTGTGATGGCAATGTGTGTCTACTTTTGATCATATGTCACTATTATAACAAGGCCAATGTATTGATTGGAGCAACTAAACCCAATTTTTGCCCGTTTGAAAAAGAATGAGAATGATATGTTGATGGAATCACTAAAACTTAATTGGTTTTCTTTCTATATATTCTCACTACCTTGTCTTTAAAGCAAAAAAAAAAAGTAATTTTTGGATACTTTTCCTTTGTTTTCTATTATTTTCTTTCCTTCTTTGTGAATAGTGAATGAAATCGAATGTAACAAGATCATGTATGGAGAACTTAGCAATCCCCTTATTCTTTAAGTGTTCAATTTGTAGACTAGTGGATTGTTTGGCAAACCAAATGCAAGGGTAGGTTTTTGAGAAACAATTACAACATGTTGCTAACCTCGCAACTCGAATTCTTTCCCCCCTAGACCTCCAAGTACTTTGTGCATGGAAAAATGTCAATTCAGCTACAAAGGCTTTTGGCAAATGCAAGGGTAGGTTTAATAATATTTTAAGGCATGATTTATATAACATAATTTCAAGAAATTGACATTGATATAGCAATCAAGTGAACACAATTTTGATTCAAAAAGAAGAAGAAGAAGTATATTTCATTATTGGTGATCATTGATCAATAACAATAGCAGTTTTTTCATAAATAAAATTGTTGATACAATTGATCTCACAAGATCTACAAACACTTGTTATAAGCAAAAATTAACACCAAGGGATCATTGGTTTGGTCTGACGAATAACACTTCAATGCTTAAGTTAGCATGGGTAAAGTTTTTGCTCTCTTCTTATGTACTGGTAGCTACTATTTATGTGTGCATACTTACCTTGTTGGCAATACGAACTTTGGATGTGTGATGGAGACATATCAAAGTCCCTAACTTTTTCAAGATTCTTTCGTATGATAATCATTTAGGCCGGTGGCTAAGTTATCTCGGCGTAAATCTCTCGTCAATTCAATCTTGGACACCTTCGAGGTTGAGTTGAGGAGTGCAATCAAACTCGAAGTGCCACATCATCTAGAAATCCATCAATAATCACATATTCCAATATGCTATTTCTTTGCACGAATTAACATTATGATGTATTAAATTGTCATCGTAATGTTCATCGTATCCCTCTTACCTAACTTATGATTAATTGGATTCAAGCACAAAATATACTGTGATAAAAAGAGCCTCACTTCCCATTCTCTTGAAATTATTCAATAGGGATGGAACTAGGATTTGAAGTCGAGGGGGGCAAATATAATTTTCTTGAGAGGGGCAAATATAATTTTTCTTGGGCTTATTTTTTAAAATCTTAAATATTCTCCTACTATTTAATATTTTAAAAACATTTGGGGGTGGGGAAAAAAAAAAAAAAAAAAAAAACAAAAACAAAACAAAGCCTGCAAGCTAAGTTTGTGTACTTAAATCCGTGTACAGACTACAAGTGTGTAAAAGCCAAAACACTTCCCATAAAAAGAGTGCAAGCCAAAACTTGAATACTAGCACAGTCTCGATATAAGTGGACCGTGGTTTAATTGAGCACAAAACTGAGATGCATAATTTTTTTTTTGAGCAAAACTGAGATGCATAATTGATGAGTTAAAAGTGGGTTTTACAAATTTCCCAAAAATGTCTCAAACTGAACAGACAATCTTCTTATTTCGGCAATCTTTAAATGCACAGCAAAATCTCCGACACCACGGCAACTAAAGTCAATTGTGCACAACTGGATGTATCATTACGTTTACCACCCCACATAAAGGACATTTTTGTAGGAAATGGGGCTGTGCATTTAGCGTTGGTTTCAACAATGATCTC